>NC_056748.1:628908141-629140641 GCF_019279795.1 Protopterus annectens | reverse complement strand
CTTCTTTGCTACTGTGCTAATAAATGGGGATAAATATTGTAAGGGGTTTGCAGCAACCCTGGGACATCCAGAGAACTTTTTTGTACATATTTTAAGACAAACATATATGTGGTATGGCCAGGGTCTACTTTAGAAAGATGAAAACACAAACTCTCGAACACTCACATGAGCAAATAATCAGAAACTCAAAAGTGGTATTTTGGGATCGCAGTACAGTGAAGATCAGAATATTTGCCCTTTCCCCACTGTAGTGCAATCTCAGAGTAGGAATATATATTTAGCGGGAGAGGTGTGGGGGGGACACAGCCATCCACAATACCAATTTTGAGTTTTTGATTATTCGCTCATGTGAGCGTTCGAGAGTTTGCATTTTCGGTTTTATGACATAGACCCATATGGCCACTTGTGTCCACATACCCAAATGCTTAGTCTCATGCAACATAGATGTATAGGTGTAGCAAATGTCCACAAAAGGTGTGTGTGTGTGTGTGTGTGTGTGTGTGTGTGTGTGTGTGTGTGTGTGTGTGTGTGTGTGTGTGTGTGTGTGTGTGTGTGTGTGTGTGTGTGTGTGTGTGTGTGTGTGTGTGTGTGTGTGTCTATGGAGGGAGTAGGGCCTTAGCAATGTATCACCTGCTCAGATTCAGTGTAATGTAAGAGGTAAGGTTTGATCCTATACAACTATTAAGTTGCATCATGAATTTCATTAATTAAATTAGTATAGTGTACCAAAAGTGCATCGACTGAAAATGAATGGCATATGCATCGCACAATATCCCAGTAATAAAATGTGGAAGCTTATATTGTCAGCATGGTGGTAATACTCTTAGTAAACAATCAGCAGCAATCTAAAGCAGGCCTAGTCTGTTGACACAGAGATAGAGACATTCTTATGTGAGAATTCCTATAGTAGGTAAAATAGTAGTTCTTCACATAGTTGCAAATGTGGGTACATGCAAAGTTGTTGTAATTGTGTCACCTCAAATGTGCATGATGTATTGCAAACTGGGTGTAAAATCTACAACAGTTCAGAATGAGATCCCTCTAAAATAGCATGATATACAGACAGATATAGCCTGTCTTCATAAACATTCAGGTGCACAGTAATACTTATCACAATGAGAACCATGAAAAGTGAATATCATTTAATGTCAGTTTATTAGATTCTCTAGATGGACTTCAGAAGTTAATATCAACTCCTCACATCTAATATTGCTTTGGAATTTGAGAGTCAAAGAAGCTCTAGAATTCCTCCCCTTTTGCACATGTTACTCCTTATGTTGCAGTATGGACAGACACATTTAGAATTTTCAACCTAATGATGATTTCAGTTATTGTGCAATAACTTCCACTGTTGATGCAACAAATTTCAGAAAAATTGTAATCAACTGGGAGACGTTTTCTGATGCAACAGTCACATTTTGAGGGTTGTAATTGAATATCTTGTCTTCATTCATAAGAAAATGCTGGGACTTCTCCTGTTTGGCCTATACTTTTCTGAATTAAAAGCCAATACCAAAAGGCTCTGACTGAATAAGCTAGAAACAGTCATTGAGTCCCCAAATGGCTTAGCCATCCTTAAATAAATAATGTGTCGAAATCATGGTCTGAAAATAAATACAGAAAAAATGCAATATTATATAATTTGGAAAATTATCTACCCAAGGGAACCCCCACATTGACAATGCCCCCCTAAGATTTGACCAAGGTGTTCAGAATTTAAGAGCTTGTATGAAAAATGACCTAACTTTTGACCAACATATTTGCCTATTGTTCTAAGAAAGTCCTTCTATAATTGCACATGTTATAAACAAAGGGATTCAGTCTAGATCTAGGGATGACATTGCCCCCCTTTGTACAGCCCTCCTTATGCCAGTCATTGAAAATAATGCCATCTTTGGCATGTATCATTCCAGACACATGTAACAACTGAAATACCCAGAGAGATACCTTACTGAAAGGATACAAGGTCTAAACAACATGTCCTAGCACTATACTTGGTAGCCTATAGATTGATACTAGGTTACCTGTGACTGCCATACAAGGCATCATCTGACTTGCTACTGATGGATTTACTCCATATCAGCAAGTCAAATGGCATTAGAAATACTAGGTCTAGGAATCTAAACCTCTTCCACAACATTAATAGAACAGTTTGGAGAGAGAGGTATATTTTGCAGAGGATACCAGGGATCAGACTCCCTAGCCACATGAAACAAAGTTCATCTCTGTCCATTTTCAAGCAAAAGTTAGATCATTGAATGGGAAACAGAAAATTTACCCCAAGACTGCCCTGTATGCTTTACTCCCATGCACAGTTCCCCTCAAATTATCTGTGGTATGTTCCTAGTTATTTTTATAAAGGGCAATATATAATTACTGATAATTTGATGGGTAAGGTCAATCTATAATCAAATGGGATACAATATTTTGAACACAAAAAGGGAAACTGGCTAGGATTAAAATGTCCAACAGGAGCAGTTAGCCTAGTACTTAACAATGAACCCTTAAGAAAAGGTCAGATACTAAAGCATTCCTAAAAAAGGAGGTCAACTCCCAAAGGCTTTCTTATCTCTAAAATACATATGGAAAAATATAAATATGTTTTTTTTCTTGCATACACCTTTCTGACTTTTTACATGAGAGGCCCCTTCTGAGACTTATTTATATCAATAGAAACTTTGTAGTTGACAAATAATTATTATTTATTGTATTTGATTACTGGGAAAGTCTTATTGGACAATAAAACCTCTTTTCAGAGGAGACCCAGGAAAAAGCTCCAACTGACAAATGTATACACATAAAATGCATACAAGATAGCAGACATCACTGCGTAGACCAAAGTAGCAAAATAAAATCCACATTTATATACAATGCAGATGGCTACATTTGCAATGCAATCTTCAGTATACAAAGTTTCATTCTAAATATATTATGCCACCAAAAGTGCTAAATATATTTGTGCAAAAGTCACTTAAGTTTGAGAAAAGAGAACAATAATACAAACTACAACTTGTGTGAACTAATGTATGTGACTAGCTGTTCTAAGTTTGCCAGCACTGATGTACATAAAAACTACAAATCTATGAACAACATGCCATACACACTTTATAAACATAGTACTGTCTTTCCCAGATGAAAAAATCTGTCTTTTGTAATAGGCATCATTATTGGGTGGGCATCACACTCTCAACTTCTTAGTTCAAGAAATCTGGACAGAGCCAAAAATAATTGGGAGACAAAGGTCTAAAAATACAGACAGATTTTAAATATTGCTCTTATAAATGTAGAAAGTTGCTAGAATCTAGAATAACAGGTTTTGCATTAACATACATTTTCTAAAAGATTTAAAGTCTGAAACTCAAATGTATGTCATTATTTAATGACTTCAGTCTTCAGTGATTTGCCAGAAAACCTCAAATTTTACGAGGAAGAAACCAAAAATATAAATCAAAAATCTGGCCATTCTGTGAAAATTTAGAAAGTTGGGAGGTATGATGGAAAGATGTCATTCCTAGAGATAGAAATTCACAGTCTTCTGACATAAATTGTTAGGCTGGACAGTAAGAGGGGTGTTCAATTAAAAATTCTTTAAATAAGATAGAACAAGAGTGACAAATGAGTCTAGTTGCATGCCACACACACCCCACCCCACCCTACAATATGTCAGTTAATACATCTGCTTTAACAGTAAGCATAAATGTTAAATAAGCTTTTTAGTTGGATCACTTCCATACTATATACAATGACAAATTATATGTTTTTTAAGCAAAAAGTGTGTTGTTTTTCCATTTCATTTTGTTGGTAAGGATGGTCCCCTGAAATTTTTTCTCAGACCTGAAAAATCCTGACATGACATCATAAAAGACTGAACCCTCAATGCCTTACTACTTAAAATAATGTTTAAGCTAGCTGCGGTGGTGCAGTGGTAGCGTTGTTCCCTCACAGCAAGAGGTTCTCCCATTCGATTCTTGGCTGGAGCGCCTTCTCTGTGGAGTCTGCATGTCCTCCCCGTGGATGAGTGGCATTTAGGTTCATTGGTTCATACTAGGCTATCTGCCCTAGGGCATTTATAAGCCTAGCCAGAGTGTGTTTGGCTTTCGCCACCCATTTTAAATTAATTTTGCTATGCCCTTTTTCGAGGTTAGTATACTGTGCCTCTGTCTAACAGTGACACAGAAGTGATACTCGGGGTAAACCTACGATCTCCCATCCATTCATCAAGATTCCTCTTGAAGAGTGTCAATGAGGGACTCTGCCTAAACTGGACTGGGATTTTATTCCAGAGTGAAGGGAGCCTCTGGGTTATGAATCTGTCCCTCCAGCATGTCCTATTTATTTCAGTGCTGAGGTTCAAGTCTCTCGAGCACGTAGCTCGATGGGATTTGGATTTTCTGAGGTGCAGCATGTCCATTAATTCTGGGTTGGACATGGCTTTATACGTCAGGCACAGATCGCCCCTGAGCAGGCGGTATGCCACTGAGTAGGGCTGGAGTTTCTTTAACCGGGCAGCATATGGCATCTGTTTGAGCCCTTTGATCCTCTTGGTGAGGTACTTTTGGGGTCTTTCCAGTTGCTGCAGGTGTCTGGTAAGGTACATCCCAAAAGGGGTATTGTACTCAATTATGGGCCTGATGAGGAATGAGTAAAGAGGCACGATGACCTCCCCTGATCTAGATGTGAATCCCTTCATGATTAGGTGGGCTATATAAAATGTTTTTCTAACCACTTTGGCCACGTGGTTGTCAAATGAGAGATTGCTATCAACTTGGGTCCCCAGGTCCCTAATTACTTCTTCTGTACTTAATGGATTACCACCTATGTGGTAATTTGTGGGCACTTTGTTTTTGCCAAAGGGGATGACTATACACTTTTTGGCGTTTAGCTTGAGGCCATTGCTCTGGCACCAGTTGTCTGTTTCTATGAGGCCCTTTTGGAGGATGCTTGTGTCGGCTGGAGAGTCGATTATGGCACCTAGTTTGCAGTCATCTGCGAACTTGGTCAGCCACTGTCCTTTCATGTTGGCCTGTACCTCCGAGAAATATATACTGAACAAGAGAGGTCCCAGGACTGAGCCTTGTGGGACGCCACTTGTAACTGGTTTGGAGTCTGACATGGCTCCAGCAATTCTAACCATGTGGGTTCTGTCCTTGAGCCAGTTTGCAACCCATCTAGTGACATAGGGGTTTATATTTAAGCTTGTGAGCTTATCTATAATGCCTGAGTGGGGTATTGTATCGAAGGCTTTTGCAAGGCCCAGGTAGGCTGTGTGGACCAACCTTCCCCTCGTCAATGGCCTTGGTGACTGTTTCAAAGAAATCGACCAGGTTTAAGAGGCAGGATCTGCCCTTAACAAAGCCAAACTGGGTAGGATCCAGTGTCTGTAAGTCCCCAATATCTTTATTTATGAGGTCCATGATGATCCTTTCCATAGCTTTGCAGACCAAGCTAGTCAGGCTTATGGGGCGATAGTTTCCAGGATCTGTTGAGGCACCACCTTTGTGGAGAGGGACCACTGTTGCTGTACGCCACTCTTTGGGTACATATCCTGTAGTAAGGCTGAGATTGAACAGTAGTTTTATGTTTGGGTTTAGCTCTTCTTGGAGTTCATGTAGGATGCAGCCCGGGCATACCTCTCAACCTGGAAACATCCAAAATCTGGACAAAGTGCATGAAAAATAGGTACAAATCTGTACGCTGATTAACATACAATTTGCATACATAATTACATAACCCCACCCACTCCAATGGAATTGTGGGATACCAACTTTCAAATGCAAACTGAAGAACAGACAACCAAAATATGGCATCAGAGTCCCCCTGCAGCCATTCCAGTGTCCCATTACCTGGCTATTTCATCCAATTTACCATAAGCACTAATGCTATTTCACCCAATTTATCATAAGCACTATTTTGTGCATACTGCTTTACTTCTACAATGATTATTTAGATTTTATTTTTACATTTTGCAGCACAATGTCTACACACCAATAGACATCTGCTAAACAAAGCAATACTGTCTCACAATGAAAATAGACTTGGCATTAAAACTTCTCTGCCCTTGAAACTCACATTCATTGAAACAGCATTAAACCATACAACATACAAAGAAAATGCATCTGGCCAGTGGTGGATAAAAATTACCTTTGGGGTGTTTTCAAATCATTGGTCCCTTGCACACAAAAGAAACATACATGTGTGTTCTTTTGATACACCTTCCTGACTTTATTAAATTATATTCTTTGTATAATACAGCACACTTGTTAGATAGAGCGCATTTTAAATTTATTGTTTTGAACATTTTTCCAGTAGGTTGTACAGCAGGCAATGAAACAAAATGCATGAACCGATAATGACAAAACTGCCCAATTCAGAACATTGCCATCATAAACGTCTACTTCCACACCCACACTATAAATAGAATGATAGTAGTGTAAGTCATAGGCATCATGCACAGCTTCTTGCACTTATTTTCATTTTTTTTTTTGGGGGGGGGCAAAAGGCCGAAACCCAGAAGGGACACATTTTAAACATTTCTTGTATAATTTTGGAAAGTTGCCAGAATAAAATGTTGTGTTACCACCATGCATTTTACTGGCAGGTCTTGAACCCAGTGTGCACTACAGTCAGAGCAACATACCACTATGCCAAATCAGCAGTTTCCTAGACGATAGGAAGACTGAAACTTAAATGGCTATCATTTAGTGAATTCATTTCTCACTTCTCACCATAGCTCTCAACCGCTTAGCACAAAAAAACCTGGACAAATCCAATAATGGGGGAATACAAATTCAGTTCTCACCATAGCTCTCAATCTCTTAGCACAAAAAACCTGGACAAAGCCAATAACAGGAGAATACACATTCAGTTCCCACTTTTCACCATAGCTCTCAACCTCTTAGCACAAAAAAAGTAGACAAATTCACAAATGGTGGTGGCTAGGAACTTTAGGCTCTTTTTACCTTATACCCAAGGTACAGGGTTTGAGCCTGAGTAGCCACCAGGTGTATTAAAATGGGGCCATTTTCACAAACATGCACACACACAAAAAGACATGCAAAAATGAAATCGGAAGACTGTCATTGTTTAACTGAAGAAGTAAGTTTGAAGATAACAGTACACAAGTTAAAACTACATGGATACAAATGTATATGAAAACAGAAATACATGCACATTAAAATTATTATACAAACAAAATAAAGGCAACAAGCATACCATCAGCTTAATTATTTAGCTACAAGTTTCATTTGCTCAGTTCTATAAAAAGTTTCATTCGATGAATGTCTTTCATTTAGCACAACCAATTTATCAATCATCTGTTTCTGAAAACTAGTTAATTGTTCATCAGGTACCTTCCATCTCCTGTAAGGTCAATCACTATGCAATGATTCATCTTCATGTTATCCCACAGCAAGTTCTATAAGCTTTTCCAGTTTGGCAAAAAGGTGACAGTTCAGTCAAATGACAAGTTTCTCTCTTTTTTTGTTGTTAAAATTAGGCAACACAAATGTAGGTGCAGGAATGAACATTACTGCAATTTGATATAATAACCAAATTCTTATTCCTGCATTCCTGCATGTGTTGGAGTGAGGCAAGAAGAAATGGTTACAGTTAGTGCCAACCCCCTCCCCCATCCAGGTGGCTATATTTCAGATATCATTGTGACAGATGTCTTGAAACCATGCTCTCTAAAGAACCCCAAGCAAGAGTACAGAAAATGGGTTTAAAATTGCAATAGTCAGTCTTATAAGAGGATATGCTGCACACCGTGAATCACTTTTAAAAGCAAAAACAGAATTGTAATAGCACTGTATTTTGATTTTGCTCTCACTTGTGTGCCTTTCCTCCAACAATAGCTACCCAAGGCACCTGTAACTTACGTGCATTTTGAGTGCGAGCCATCACTTGCTTTACCTCTTGGAAAAGGAGCTATGCTTAACACACCTTGAAATTAAGTAAGGAATTGCTGGCCCAACACTCAAAAATTTGGTTTTGACTCTTAAAAGGAGGGAGCATGACACTGAATTTGCCATGTCCATACATGTTTAATTCTAATGAAATCTGCTTTACAGTAGTAGGAATGAGATATACTACACTTAATAACTAAGTTAAGAAGCAAGCTTTAAAATGATGCTGGCAGGTGTACGTTCAAGTCACACACACACACACACACACACACACACACACACACACACACACACACACACACACACACACACACGTTTCAAAGAGTAGCAGCACTTCTTCAGTAACTAGAACACACAGCAGCAAGAAGCCAAGCAGCAAAACAAAGAAGTGATTTAATTAGAAGCCCTTAGAATTGTTCACGGCAAAATGGAGCCTAAAACAGCGAGTTAAAGGCAAAACAAACAATAAAGTTCAGTTCACAACAGTAGCACTAGTAAAGCAGCAGCGAGCTCAGTTAAAGTGAGTTAGTTAGAAGGCCTTAGAGTTGTTCACGACAAAATGGAGCCTAAAGCAGCGAGTTCAAGGCAAAACGGACAATAAATAAAGTTAATTTCACAACAGTAGTACTAGTACCTGATTCCGGAGCTCAGTTCACAAGCCCAAAGCAGCAGCAAGCTCAATTTGCTGCAGTTAGAAGCCTTACAGCCATCCAGAAATGTGTGCCCTTGGCCCTTGAGCTCAATGATCTTAATTCCGACAGGCTGATGGAGCGGACGTCATCGCGCATGTGATTACATCAGCTCCAAAAGCGCCAAAAAAAATTTTTAAACAATAAATCGGGAATGAAGGGGTGCCACTCGGGAATCGTGGCACCCCATTGTTTGAACCCCAAAACTCGGTAAAAACCGAGTAATTCGGTGCAGTTGAGAGGTATGAGCCCGGGACACCATCTGGTCCCACTGATGCTGTGTTTTTTGCTTTGGAGAGGGCGGCTCTTACCTGAGCATCTGAGATGTCAGGGGGGCAGCACTCTGCTGGGATAGATATTTGCCCTTTTGGTGGGGAGGGGGGGGAGAAGTTTGCGCTGAACCTGCAGCTAGGATGTTGGCAATGTCTGTGGGTTCGGTGTATTTTTTGTCATTTTGGACTAATTATGCGCATATCTGGGAATTCCCACCCAGGTTCCTAACATAACTAAAGAAAGCCTTGTGATTATCCTTAGTGTCCTGTGCAATTTTTCTCTCAAAGCTGGCCTTAGATGATTTTATGAGTGCCCGTAGTTTTTTGCTAATACTGATCAGAGATGCCTTCCCTTTTTGGGATTTTGCTCTATCATGTAGTAGCTTCCTCCTTCTATTGTATAGTTTGTTTATGGCTGGGGTCCACCAGACAGGACGTCTGCCTTTGGAGGATTGGGTCTTGGTTTAATTTGGGATTGCATGATCCATCCATTCCTGAAGGTGTTCATATAATGCGTTTATAAAGGATTCTGCGGTCTGGGTCTTATTTTCCGCTTTGAAGGATTCCACCTCGGTTTTGAGGAGTGTGAAATTTGCTTTAGAGAAGTTTTTCACTGTGGTTTTCTGGGCAGGGGGTGGGGTTGGGATGTGAATATCCAGTGAGATTAGTTTATGGTCTGATCTTACCAGTGAGGGATACACTTCTGGTCTGGAGCATAACGTCCCCATGTTGGTGATGATCAGGTCCAGTATGTTTTTCCCTCTTGTGGGAGTGGTAACAAGTTGTTCCATAGCATTTGAGTTTATAAATTCTAGGAACCTTTGGGCTAGGGTGTTGAAGCTAGAGTAATGCTCCCAGTCTATGTTTGGGTAGTTGAAGTCGCCCAATATAATGGTGTTTGGAGAGACCTTCATATTTTCCAGTGTTCTCAGGAAGGCCGAGTGGGGTTCCTGGGTTTGGGAGGGTGGTCTGTAGCAGGCTATAAACTGGAAGGCAGTTTTACCCACTGTTAGTTGCACATGGATAGTCTCTGATGCTTCGTGCTGTGCCACCAACCTGGAGGTGTGGGTATCTTTGATGAATATTGATACTCCCCCTCCTTTTGTGGTTCGGTCCAAGTTTTGGGGCCAAAAAGCATGGTATGAGGTATAACCTGGTAGTGCTGGGATGCTCTTGGGAGCCTTGAACCAGGTTTCTGTTACTGCACAGATATCAATGTTCTCCATGCTAAGAAGAGTTTTGAGTGCGTGCATCTTGAGGTTTAAACTTCTGGTGTTGAGTAGCATTACTCTTAGTTTCTTATCCCTTGTGATACCTATGGAGGTGGGTTTGTCTTTTGAGCCTTGCCTAAACAAGGCACTATGGGGGTAGCAAGAGCCTTTGCCAATATCCGAAAGCCCAGGGATGACAGGTGCAAGCCATCCCTAGCGAAGCATCGTGGCTTGTCGAGCATGTCATCCCAGGCTGACAGGCATTGGATCCCCTTTGAATGACACCAATACGTAAGCCAATTGTTGAAATTGATCATCTTGTCTTCATATTGTGGCATCATTCTTGGTGAGGGTAAGGTGCTACTCAAGGTCAGGGTCATACCGGCCTGGGGTACATGCTCAGAGAGCTCCTCTATGTCTCTTTTCATGTAGTCCAGGGAGGTACATCTCAGGTCATTCACACCAGCATGGACAATGACTGAGTCATATTTGTACTTGCCTTGGAGTGACCTGAGTGCTTGTGTTAATGTGGCGGATCCTAGCGCCTGACAGGCAGCTCACCGTGACCTTCTTGTTCAGCCTGGTGAGCAGGACGTCAGTGTGCCTGACGATAGAGTCACCTATTACAAGTGTATCAGGTGTGTTGTTTAGCCTTAAGGGCTGTGACTGTTCGGCACACTGGCTTTGTGAGCTATGTGTTGCACGTGTTTTGTTTTGGGGTAGCCGTTGCTTGGGTGTCTGATTTGGAGGTCTCTGCTGCTTAGGCAGATTTTTATTTAGAGCCTCCGAGTATGTTTTTGTGTGTTTATGTGTTTGGTTTGCTGTCGTGGTAGGTCTATGTGAGACTGGAATTGTAGTGAGTGTGGTTTCCTTCTCCTCCTGACTGGTTATGCCAGTACTGAGTTGAGAGAGCTTAGCCTCCAATGTGGCTATATGGTTGCATCTCTCACATGTGTTGGAATTTGTTGGGAGGAGGAGAGGGTTGTCTGTGTACATGAGGCAGTTGTAACATTGCCTCAAGATCCCCAGGTTCACCAGCTGGACTGGAGAGGAGATTGACAACTGACCTTTGGACATGCTAGAATAGCATTGGGAATTCCTTTATAATTGAAAAAAAGGGCCAATGGGGAACAAGGTACTCAAGGGGAGTTTGTGAGGGTGTAGTGCTTTGAATTTTTTAGTGCTGACTTATATAATTGCTTTAGTGAGCAAGTTCCAGGTAACTTAAATGCAATGTGATACAGGTAACTTAAATTCAAAAATGACAAACAGTAACTTTCTTTCAAGTGAAACAAGGAAATAAGTACAGTAAGCAATGCAGATATCACTAGGGATCCACAGAAGCGCTGAAAAGCTGCGTTTTAGGTGGAATTAGCTTTTCAGGGAAATAACAGGCAAACAAACAACAAGCATACAAACAAAGCTAGATTCAGCAGGCCAGGATCTAGTCTGAAGCCCAAGTGCTTAATCCAAAAGACTTAGAATGATAGCTACACTTTAATCAAGTTACTACCAAGCAGTAATAAATACAATTGAATACTTTAAAGAATGCCTGGATTAGTGCTCAAGTTATACAAACATAGCTAGATTCAGCAGGCCTGGATCTAGTCTATGCTACAGCAAACAAGGTGTACCAATTTCAGTAAGAAGCAGTTCAAATATGCAGGCACTATAAGCCTTTAACCAGAAATTCCCAGCTCAGAAAGGCAGAGTCCAGCCTCTCCTCCCACAAGAGTGCAGACCACGAACCCTCTCAATGTAAAATAACTGTCCTGAAGCCCAAGTGCTTAAACCAGAATTAATACACTTTTAGAATAACAGACACTGAGCCCTCAATCAGCAGTTCCCAACTTAGAAGGATGTAAGCTACCTGTTCTGCCACTACAATGCAGACCACAAACCTTCTTAATGTAAAACAACTGGTCTGAAGCCCAAGTGCTTAAACTAAAAGGCTTAGATTGAGTTACACCAAGCAGTAACAAATACAACTGAGTACTTTTAAGATGATGGAAAAGCAAAATAAAGTAGGAAGAAACACAAATACAGTAAAAGCATTTAACATTTTTTTTTTTTGTGGAAAGAGAGAAAGGAAACAGAGAAAGGAGTAGCAGAAACTAAGCTGATTGGCCTTCTCAAATGTTCTCCATGTACTGGGTAGAATGAGGTAATGACACTAGACTGGGAGGAGGGTCCCAGATCAAATTTACACTAGGGGCGGGCAACTGCAAAGCCACCAACTATAAAAACACTATACCAACAGGGAGGGTGGGAAACAAACTGCAGACATGTTTCTCACAGCTGAAAAGCAGCAGTGAGCCTTTAAATGAAAGTTTTAAACAGCTAAAGAAGCCTCTAGAAAAAAAGAGTTTAACTGCAACAAGTTATCAGAAACAAACAACCCAACAGATACTTAATAAAAGCGGACAATTTCCAGTTAATACCTCACACACAGTGAAACTAGCTAGAAAAATACAAAGTACACAAAGTGCTATAAATAACAAAGAAATAAAGAACAAAATAAACAAAAAACAGGATACTTAATATGTAGAATGAAAGACGTGTGTAGAATGGGCATGCCTTCGTTGAAGATTGGGCATCGAGCTGGCACCCTAAAAAATCTATTGCCAATCATTAGCGGACCAGAGCTCCACTGTGGCGACCCCTAACTGGGAAAAGCCAAAAGAAGAAGATTTCTATGTTAAATGCTTCAGAGCTAGTTTATTTTTTCCTAGAAAGGCACATTCTCAAATAGTTCTTACAGATGGAAGGTTTCACTTTGCAAAGTAACACAAGCTGATGTAGTAGTGAAACCAGTGTAAATGAAATGCAGCTCTTCTGATGTAAGTAATTTTAATCACCCATAATGTCTTGCTGCTATATATAAATCTTTGTTCAGTACCTACCATGACATCATAGTGTGGGTATGGTTACAGAGAAAAATTGAGTAAACAGTGAAATTAAAAAGTCAAATAGCACACTACATCCTTTAGATTTTGCAAAATAATTTGCACATTTATCATGGAATGTGCAATGGGAAAAGCAATGAATTGTAAAACAAAGATGACCGATATACTTTAAGCTTAAAGTTCCTAAATAATCAAGCTAAGCAGGCATATGTTAACATTATTTTTCTGAATTTACTTCTAAAAGGGTGATTAAACTTTACCACTCAATCATGCATCCTCTGAGAACTTATTTTTTCTGCAGTTTTATTTCTACTTATTCTTAACTTGAATTTTTAGTTTTAAAATGTTGCTTTTTAATATAAAGTACTACAATTAGCATGTTCATTTTTCTGATTATGTATTCTAATCATGCATTTATTATGACAGCACTACATTATAAACTCATGACATTATATTATCTTAATGTGATCAGTGTATTTTCATTTTCACATGATTATTTCATTTTTTTGCTTTTGTCTAAGTTTTACTCAAGGCCGTACAAGCTCCGGTACACAATTTTTAGCTTGAAATATCATTAAGCTAAAATGGTGTTTTATTTCTCTCTGATATATTGTTAGATCAATTTGTGATATACTGTGCATTTATTTTGTCAGTGTCAGCCTTTATAGATGTTTTTTGTTTGGGTTGTGATTATGCGACTCTGGACTTAGTAAAGTAGTGTAGTGGTAAAGCACTTAATATTTGTGGTGTACAGATCCAAGCCTCTTTGTTGCAATTACAGCCAAGGTCCAAGATGATAAAAAGTTCTTAGAAAGGGCAGAAAATATTATTCAAACAGATACAGTGCTAGGAAGTACTAAAGTCACAATATTTTCTTTGTGGAACATTAAAAGAATGTGGATGTATCAATAAAGAAAACACCAATTTAGTATAGGTTTGTTAAATGTCACAATAATGTAAGAGATTCTGGATTTCCTAACTGAAATTTATGGCTTAGTTGTTGTACAACTTTGCAGTTCGGTATTTAGTAGGCACAATATTGTAGTGATGTTGTTTCCTTGAATTTTAATCAGTTTTCAATGAGGGTGACTGCAATCCATTGTGTGTGTGTGTGTTTCTCACTGATTTTTTTTATTCTGATATTCTGTATGTATTCCATAAGAGATATGTACAAATTCACATTAATTAAATCAGTGTTTACTTTTCTACATATTACTTTAACCTTTGGGATAGTATATATATATATATATATATATATATATATATATATATATATATATATATATATATTTATATAAAGAAACTCAAATTATAAGGTGCAGAAGAGCACAGCACACTCCTTGCCAATATCTGGAAGCAAGTTTTTTGTTACTTAAGAATGTATTTTATTTCCTTATGAATATCAATTTACTTTTTAGAAACTCTATTTTTTTATTCTTCTTCTCTATAAATAAATGTGAGTACCTAAGTGGTCTATTCTGCCTTTTACGTGTCTGTGCATTTATTATATTTGCACATACATGTGGTGTATAACATAGTATAAGGCCTTCCTCGAGCTATTACAATAAATGGCTAATTGTTTTGCTTATTCCAGTACAGGATCATAAAATTCAAAATAACATTACCATATGAGTGTTGTTATTGTTCTGTCTTTAATGATTTCTGAATTCTTTATCATCTATTCTTCAAAAAATTCTTGGTGATCAACTGTAATTCTCAAAGGTACAGCTATGTGTATTTATAGTAAAAATGCACATATGTACATTGGTGTATGCGTGGCTCTGTGCATATAGCCTTTTGGATTTTGCTTTAAAAGGCAAAGGCCATTTTTAAAGTAATAAAGACAATTAAAAGCAATAAATTATAACTTATGAGAAATGCTTAGCCTTTGTGTGTGTCAAATGTATGGGACACAAGACAGGGGAAACACATGCAGTTAGCTTTTCTGCCCATGCTTAGTTGCAATTATCATCCTTGCTTTTAGTGCATCCGCAATCATTTTAATTATTCTGCCTACAAAATGTCAAGGCAATGGTAACTGAAATTGATTTAAAAATTGGATTTGTATTGATGTAGTTGGCACAATGCACAAAGGGGTATGCACTTCTGAAAAAACTGCATATTGATTTATTTTTTACTATATTTATAAAAAAAAATAATTTTATCCATACGCAACTTCTTCTGAAAAATGTTACTGAAGGCTATAACTGAACAACAAATACAAATTGTATATATCAATAGCTTTCAGTGATAAAGGAGCAAAATTGTTGCACAGTAACAGTTTTTGTTTTAGTTGTTTATAATGACATCCTTTATGTTGTGCATTCTAATATCAGAAAAAGTTGTACGGGGTGCAAACATCATTAAAGTTAACATTTTTTGCTGCAAAATTGCAATATGTAGAAATGAATTTAAATGTAGTGATTTTTTTGTTTCCTAAGATACCAAGATATTGGAATTGCTGGAGGTGCAGGAGGTGGAGATTTTTCACTCATAATAAAAAGTGAAACTTGAATTCTGCAACCCTAGACTCATTTTTAACAACCAAATTTCAAACTAGCATCATTCAGAAAATGGGTGAAACAGACGAGGAACATACATCAATAACAGAAATCGTTGCCATTTCCCCACTTTGTTACATCATATCGTTACCATTAATACTATGAAATGACAGACCTCGTATCCACACCTAGACGAAAGAAAAAAAAAAGTGAAGATTACAGCATTCTTTTTAAAGTTAACTCAATTTTCCTTTAACAAGCACCCTGTATGCTACTTCACAATCTCAAAATTTTAAATAATGAGAAAAATGTTGGACACTACCAATCCTCACAATACACAACTTTGCATCAGGGTCCTCTACTCAGACAGTTTTAAGTAAAGTGACCACAATAGTTACAAACTTGAAAAATTAGTAGAAAACTATACACAAATCAACCAATTTCTATGAATGCTACCAGCAGTAGTCATGTGTATATACATGCTCCAAAGTAATTATATTATATAAAACACAGCATGCTGCAAACATCTTGCAGGCTATAGTAAGGGTGTATTATAGTGACCGCAGACATATCTTGGCATCAGAACTTAGCTTTCAGCAGGCCAAACACATCATCTTTAAGGATTGTGATTTATGGATGAGTGGTGTTATACCGCAGTTCATCCATGCTGTGTAACTTCTGTATGGATGTTATCAGCAAGGGCTCCAGTAGTTTCTCAGTACAATGGGAAGGGCTGAGCCATTTGCAAACACTGTCCGAGTCTGTATGTGCCTGATTAGTACAGCACCTGCAATTGTCATCTAGGTGGCGCTGTAGAATTTCACTATATGGCAAGTGGTGATATGGAGGACTTGTATGCTAAATGTGGGAATAATGACCACTGCTAGGGTGCTGTACAGATATATTGGTTATCATACCTTATTGAGAAGGTGCAGTCCACAAATATAACATGGTGCCTTTATTGGTATATGTGTACAATATATAGCACCAATTACTTTGGGAAGGTACTCAGTGTCATAGAAGCTATGCATGACTACGATAGAATCCCTCAGTGTGTTAGAGAAGTAGCTACGCTCATCCATATGTGGAAGTAGTATACTGGGAAATGCATTGAGTACTCTGTGCACTTAAACTTGTGATATGCTCAGAATCTCCTGTTTGTCTGTGAAAAGTCCCTACAACTTGTATAATAATTGCTATGCATACATTGGTGTCCACCAATAGAGGAAGTCCACACTGCTCCTCCTGTCCATGGGCAATACATGCCAGCTAATGCCCATAACAACTCTGGTGACCTGAAAACAGTTGGGTAGCTGCTGGGTGGTTAGCAGGTGATAGATGATACTCTGCCAGCATCATTTCCCATAATGCCATCTGCCAATGAGTCATACTACTGGGAGAGACCTAGTGGTACTTATAGACAATAAGTATTGCTGTTGATCCATTTAGCAATTTTGTCACTTTCCAGCTCCACAAATTCCATCTTGCTTATTTGTTATGTGTAACTTGTCACATGCCTATTGCTTACTGCATCTGTAAATCATAACTTGCTTTCAGATGCACTGATTTCATCACTTTATACATTCAACTATGAGCCTTCATCTGAATGTCATTACACAGTCATGTGCATGTAGCTATTCATTCGCAATGGTCAGTTGCACAAGTGGGTACCATGAATTGTGCCACACCTGCACATAACTACTTGTTGTGTAACATACCAGTGCAATGTCTACTATGATAGCTACAAAATCCAGCATTATATTTTTAATTATTTGATTTCTTTCTGTGCTTTTGATATTTTATGTTTCTTAAAAATGCTCACAATTCAGATAATGTGCTTTTCAATGCTCATTTTCTATGTTTGCAGCTCAGTGATGTAATTGTTTATACAGATGTTTAGTTAGCCGGTCATCTTTTGTCTGTCTTTTCATTAAATTATTCAAGTTTCTTTTCCTATACCAATATATGAACCGTATTTGACTTATTTATTTATGTTTGTTTGTTTATGTTTTTTTAAAAGGTAAATCATCTAACTGGCCAGGACCAATTTAACGACAAGGACCAAAGATAGAAAACATCTAGACACAATATGGAAATGTGTAGTGAATGACAGGCAAATGTACTTGCCAGGCCATTGCCTCACACAATGAAAATGTATAGGCAACGCCCATCAGCTAGATATCACAGAAGTAAACAAGTGGCCCATTTTATCAGGAGTTAGTACTTTATTCTAGTTATATTCCAGTTTGAGAGAAATAAATAAATGCCATTAAAGAATGTATTCCTTCCAGTTTTATTTTCTGCGCTATTGCTTTTAGATTTACACTAGATAAACTTCGTTGGAACCATGTGATTTGGTCATACAGAAATAATTGCAGACACCATCTAACTAGCATTTTGCATTTTATTCATGGCTGAATCCAGCTGTATAACAGTAAACCGCAGAACATTTCAGCCTAAATTCAGTAAATAATTTGGCAGCTGTCCAATTGCTGAAGTGAGCATTTACATTAGCAGAGCAAACATTAGTTTTGTGCTGCACTGACTGGCTGAAATTAGATGACATTCCTGAAACTATAGGCACAGTTTCGAACCCTGTTCAAATCATTAAACCTCATGGCAAGGGCTGATAGAGATCTAGCATAGCTTAAGACTTGTTACATATTTGATATTCTGTATATTGGTATGCTGGCCATTTGTCACCAACAAAATAACACATAGCACATCAAATAGCCACAATTCTAATTCATTACAGCAATAATTGTTAAGTTGTATACAAAAACATATTTGTAAAATTCATGCTTTGAACTCAGTTGCAGTGTCTTCTATAATGACATATTACTAGGACTTCAACCATGCCCCACAAGACTTACATTTTACTTATCTATGGCACTATCCTTACTTGACTATAAAGAATTTTTTTTTTTGGCTAGTAGGACAAAGAAACTCAGTTATACAAAGGTGATGAATGTTGAAATGTTGTGCATTCTGACACTGAGTATGAATATGTTGTGCATTCTGACAGAGTATGAATAATTCAATAAGGTAAGAATATCAGAGTATCCTCATTAAAATGGCACCAAAAGTGAATATAGGCATGCTTGCCAACCTGTTGAAAGAAGAAGAGCAACAAGCTACATTCTCCAAGTAAATTCTGTAGCTAGTTCCTTACTGTTTCCCAGTCTTCATCTGCTCCATTTTATTTATATTACATGTGTTAAGACCTCTTAAAAAACATTTCACTTGTCAACCAGTTTATTATATTCTACCTTCCTGTCTCACAGTCTGTAAACTGGTGTTTCCCAAAATGCAGAGTAAAGATGGCCCCCTTCAACAGTATGTCATGGCTCCTTCTTCCTGCTCTGTTATTTTTCAATTTGTTTACTAGGCTAATTACCACAAGGACCTTTTTAAGCCTAGCCTTGCATTCCAAATCTGATAAGTTCTGGTACCTTGATAAGTATGAGCAGGAGCTTTGGAGATGAAACATTTACAAGCAAGAGCCTGAGAGCTGAACCATTTACAGGCAGTCTGTGTCCATTAGAAACATAAGTGCCAAACCAGGGATACATTTCCAGTTCCACATCCAATTTGCCAAGCTGCATTTGAATTGAGTTAGGGAGGAAATCTGATTCACATGGATTGGGAGCCTGTTCCAGAGATGGAGTAGTCTCTGGGATACATGCTCATCTCTCCAGCAGGTCCTATTTATATCACAGGCAAGGTTTAAGTCTTTGAATGGGTAACTCTAATTCTATTTGTTTTCTGGATATGTAGGAGGTTCATCAGAGTGGAGTCTGACAATGCCTAGTATGCCAGGCATAGATCTCCCCTCAACAGCCTGTAGGTGACAGAATACAGGGATAGGGCCTTGTGGCAGTTTGCACAAAACATGTTAATTATGTTCTGTATTTGTTTAATAATGAACCTCTGTAGACATTCCAGTTGTTGGATATGCCTGTTTAGGTACATTCCAAAGTGGGCATTGTACTCAATGAGAGGTCTGATGAATACAAAATACTGTGTAACAATGACTTCCTTTATATGTTGCACAACAAAGAATGATTTGTTCACTACTGTAGACATGTGATGGTGAAAGGCTACGTTATTGTCTATCTGTGTCCCCAAGTCTCTAAATACTGGGTCAAGTCTTAGGGGTTTGTTATCAATATGATAGTTACCAGGGATGGATGTTTTCCCAAGGGATACTATTATGCATTTCTTGACATATGGTTTTAGTCTATGGCTCTAACACCAGTTATTTGTCCGTGTCATCCCTTCCTGGAGAATATTTGTGTTAATGGGGGATTCAATGACAGCTCCTAATTTGCAATTGCCTTCATAATTTGTCAGCCAGAGGCCATTAGCATTGGCATTCATGTCACAGAATTAAATGCCAAAAAGGAGCAGTCCCTGGACCAGTCCCTGAAGAGCGCCATTTTTGACTGGCCTCTTTGTAGAGGTTTTCTCCCCAATTCTAACTTCCTGGGTCTTGTCTGAGAGAGCTGGCTATCTAACAGGTGACTCAAGGGTTTGTACTCAATCTCTTGAGTTTGTCAACAATGCCCATGTGGGATATTGTGGTAAATTACTTGGCCAGATGAAGGAAGGCAGTGTGAACCATTTTGCCCTTATCCATTGCTTTGGTGAACTTCTTAAAAAATTCCACCAGGTTGAGTGGTCATGACCTGTCCCTGACTGAACAAATTGGGCTGGGGTTAGTATCTGGAGGTTTCCTATGTCATTATTGATCATTTCTATGATATTTTTTTCCATAGCTTTGCTTATGAGACCAGTGAGACTTATGGATCCATAGTTTCTAGGGTCTGTAGATGTCCCAACTTTGTGCAGAGGGATGACCATTCATGAGGCACAAAGCCTATTTGGAGGCTGTAGTTAAATAATTATTCCAGACAGCCTGATAGGTCATGTTTCATGCCATTTTGAAAGGATCCTGGGATACTGTCTGGGCCCACTGATGCAGTGTTCTTGGCCTTAGAGAGAGCATTAAGGACTTATTCTGTAGTGATAGGACTGGGAGTTTGATAGCATTTCCTGAGGAAAGGTTGAGGGAAAGACAGGAGCAAAGTTGGAGCTGAATTTTTTGTCCAGAAGCTTTGCTATATCTTCTGGCTCAGTATAGGTGGCTCCATTTACAATAAGCTCTGCACAGAATTGCGTATTGTCTTTGAGGTTACGGACATAGCTAAAGAATACCTTGTGGGTGTGATTGGCCTTGGTGGCTGAATTTACCTCAAATTTGGCATTGGTAGATTTTACTTGTCCTCTGAGTTGTTTGTTTAGTTTGATGAGAATACTTTTATCCTGCTGGATGCTGCACCTCCTAATTTTTGCCATGATTTTCTTCCTTCTGTTATACAGCCCATTGATGATGTGATTCCACCAGGGTTGTTTGTTTTTTGAGTTCTGTAATTCTTCCTTCTGGGTATAACTGCCTCAATGTAGCTATTAACATGCTTGTATATGGTTTCTGTGAACAGATGTGTGTAGGCAGCAGTGTGCTCAGGGTTTTGGGGGCTTTAAATTTTGCCAGGTTATCACTTAATAGTAAGAAGTTAGCCTTAGAGTAGTTCCTGAGTATTCAAGGTTTAGCTGGGGTTCCAGGTTTTATTATTACTTCAAAGGAGACTATTTTGTTGTCTGACCTTACCAGAGAAGACATTACACTAGGGGGTGTGCAGCACTCTCCCATATTAGTGAGGACCAGAACCAGTATGGTCACACCCCTGGGAGTTTGCATTTACAAAATCCAGGAATCTCTGAGCCTATATGTTTGGTGTCGTATATGATTCCCATTTAATAATAGGGTAATAAAAGTTGCCCATGAATATGGTACTAGATTGAATGGTGAATGTTTCTAATACATTTAAATACATGGTATGAGTTTCCTGGATGGCCGCTGTGGTGCAGCGGTTAACGTTGCCACCTCACAGTAAGGGATTCTCTGGTTCGAGCCTCAGCTGGGGTGCCTTCTGTGCAGAGTCTGCATGTCCTCCCTGTGGTCACGTGGGTTTCCTCTGGGTGCTCCTGTTTCCTCACACATCCCAAAGACATGCTGTAGGTAGACTGGACACTCTAAATTGACCCTAGCCATGAGTGTGTGTGGGTGCCGTCTGTGGAAGGTTGGGTGCCAAGCTGGCAACTTGAAACTGTAAAACTCCACTGCCAATCATGAGCAGACAGGTGATCCACTGTAGTGGCCCCTAACTGGGAAAAGCTGAAAGAAGACAATGACATGGTATGGGTTTCCTAGGTCATAGAGAGGAGGATCTATAGCTTGCAAGGAAGTGGTGTTGGATTTTTCCTATGGTGATTTGAACATGGAGAAGCTCAAGTGCATTGTCCTGTTTGACCAGCCATGATGTATATTTCTTTTTTGATATAAATTGAGCCACCTCCATCTTTAGTCCCGGTCTGTGTTGTAGCTGGTCTAAATGTGTGGAAGGCATTATAACCATGCACTGTTTGTGTGTGCTCTCATTGACTGCATTCTCCAGGGTGAAGAGAGCTTCTAGGGAGTGGAGGTTTTCATTTAGACTCCTAGCACTGAGCAGTAACACCTTTAGATTTTCTTGGTTTTGATTTGCTGTGTTGGAAGTGCTTTCAGTTTAGCATCACATAAAAAAAGGCACAATGGGGGAGGACAATGCTTTCAGTAATATTCTTCTTAACCATGTTCTTTCACAATTATTTTCCTCTTTCTCTTTCTGGTTTCTGTGGTGCACTGCTGCAATATGCTGAACTTAAGCTCTTATGTCTCCTATCCCAGTCCTCTTACTATATTCACAGCCACGCTTTAAGTCCTTTCTATCAGATCAATGTCTTCTTCAATGAAGGGTCCCTAGAACTAGTCACAGTCTCCCAGGTGGTGGTTGTGATGCACACAGATAAGGCTGATACTTCATCTCTCTATTCCTGGAGATAATTTGTTTTTTAACACAGCCTGGTGTCCTGCTTGCTTTGGCTGTTACAAACATGAGCCATCAAGATCAGTGTTAGAGAGTAACTATTACTGATAAGAAGACCTTTTCTAAAATTACTCCTGATAATACAGAAAATAAGAAATGTACCTACAACAACAGTTTCCCGCATTTATGAAGGGGTTGTTTATGCTTCTCAGTGCCTATATGATCTTTTGTATATAGGTGAAACTAGAAAAAATCTACACATTTTCTGTAGTATAAGCTTTGTGAAAGCTAAAAGTACAAAGCGCTTAAATCTAAACTACAGCAGCAACATTATGGCCATAATAAAGAATGTAATTGGAGATGCTTAACTGTTTAATTACTTTACGGGTTCAGCTAGTTGTTTAACTGTCTTTATTTAGTTGATCTGTGTATACTGCCTCATTTTCTCAACTGAAGGTGTTTTTCTGAGGTGCTAGAGAGACGATGTTTTTCAAAAATTATCTGCTAAATAAATATTTTAATTAGTATATGTCAAAGGAAAAAACTTCAAAGACCAATACACGTAAGGTTCAGGTTAAGGCACTTTTAATTTTTGCGGCAAGGAGACAAAAACATGCAGAAATACAGAGTTTGTCTGATTAGTAACAGGAAGTGAAGCCATTCTTATACTGTTTTACAAGACATTGCCTTCTAAAGCTGACGTAATCAAATACAAGCCTACAATATTGTTTTTCACAGTAGATATTGTTCATGATTTTCTGCTGACATGACATTACATTACTAGATTTGTGAGAAACTTTTTGAAAAATAACATGGCCTTGGAGACCACTAGCTAGTCACAATTATTTCTACAGTGCTGTGTTACATTTCAAGGTACTCTGCTAATTCAAGCACAAAGCAAACACAGATTATAGTTCATATTCTTCAAACAGTCTTTGTTCTACTTATCTATCCTTCCTGCAGCTGTGTATGTTTTCATAGCACAAACAGGGCTAATTGTCTAAGTTTAATAACATTATAGAAACGGTATTGTTCTATTCATTATTTTCCTAACCCAGCAGAAAATCATCTGCTTCTCAATAAATTTCCAAAGGCATAAGCAAGATTTCAGCTGTGCTGACAAAATACAAGGTCAGAAAGCATGGTCAGAAAGCATTCACAGTTTATATGGATTTATGCAGTATGAAATAGAATAAATGTGTTAACCCTTTTGGGCTTTTAAAAGCACTAATATACACATTAATACATATTTTTCTAACATCCCCCCCCCCATTAATACTTTTATTTTACTTTCAAAAGCATAAACAGTTTATTTTTTCTCCTAACCTCTTCCATTCAGGATTTGCAGTTAAGAGTTATTCAGTTTAACTTATGAAACCATTTCAGTCTTTAACACTTTTTCAAACTCAGTACTTTGATACAAGGTTTCAGAAACCGACATGTCTATAAAATCTTTGATCAATTTTTTCATGCAGGGGATGCCTCAACAAACACATACTCCCAACAGGAGCATACCTACACAAATGGCAATCAAGATGTTCATTAGGATGGTACCTCACCCCCCAAACCATTTCTGGAAAAAGTCCGTCAGTGGGTTTGGACCTGGTTTAGTCATGGCCGACACTTGCTGAATCACCTCAAGATGGTTGTCTATCTCGTGCTGGTTGTCAGGAATGTACAAACAGCACTCTTCTTGGATTAAAGTGCACGTACCACCTCTCGCTGCTAGGGTGAAGTCAAGAGCCATGTGGTTTTGAAGCACCACAGTTCTCATAGCATTCAGTTGATCAGTTACTAATTCAAGAGCGGAAAAAGTTGCATTGCTCATTACTTTGAGGAGTTTAGATGGTTTTCTCAGCTCCCAAATTGATTTCACTGCTCCATATGCTGGTAATATGCCTGCCCACGATATAACAGTATCAATCAAGTCCATATGTGTCAGTTTATCACCCATGGAATGATGGTTTTTCCAGCCTGCTTCAATTTGTCCCACTGGATTCTCAGGTTTCTTGACAGGTTTTTTTGGTGACCTTTCGGGCATTTCAAATTTTACCTCGAGGCAAAACTGCAGTGTGTCGTATGGCCGGAACCAGGTAACCCAAAAAACAACTGCCGGAACAATTCTCAGGTAACCATTTGTACGCCTTTTTGCCACAAACAAAATAACAATCCTCTACCTTAGTAGTAACCTTGCTATTAACATATACTTGCCCTGCATGAAACATTTTCCTATCAGTTATAGACAGTTGCTTAAAAAGAACATCATTATGCTGTACTTCATTAATTGTTTTATACATCAATTCAAGAAATGAATCGTAGTCTGTATTACAATAAGAACCTGCATTATTTGCTTTAGTGTAACATTTGTAAGGAACTGTCACTTTGCAATTGCTCCAACCCACCTGAACAGTATAATTTTTGTAGAAACACACATTTCCCTTTTGTGGAACAGACAAGTGCAATGCTATTTTATCTTGTGATTTAACGGTTGTGGTGTCATAAATTAAATTTTCCCAGGTCTCATTGACCCCTAGGGGAACTGTAGTTATTAATATTCCCCCGTATGCTGTCAGTAAAGCTGTACAGATCCAACAATTTGAAACATTAAAAGTCTTAGCATACACATATTTAATTGCTTGGTAAGTGTTAAAGTTTGGGTGCCAGTCTATGAGTAACGCATCACATTTATTCAGTTCAGCTTGTGTGGCTGGAAAAAGGAAAGGCCACAACAAAAAGATTAGTGTCACCAGTATAGTTAACAGGATGATTATGCAATACATCTGTGGTTGTTCTGCATTCCTCTTTGCTCTGGATTTTGTTATTTTTATTCTTGTTGTGTAACAGTAACAAGATTTTTGTCCAGTTCAAAGTTTTTCACCAGTTTGCAGTGTGTCAGGTGAATCCAAGATGATCGCTCCGCAATTTTGACTGCGGTGGGTGTTGACAGTAGCACTTGGAATGGGCCTTCCCACTTTGGTGTCGTCCAGTTCTTCTTTTTGATGACCTTCACCCAGACCCACGTGCCTGGGACTACTGCTGCTTCCGATGGTCTGGTTTGTTCTTTATTTGAAACAGAATTTAACTGCAACAGATGTTTAGAATTCAACAATCTTCTCATATACTCAGCAAGTATACAGTTGCCTTCCTGGTCTGTGGGCATGAGAGGTTTCCACTGAGGTATATAATACGCTCGTCCAAATAACTTCTCAAAAGAAGTCAATCCCTTTGCATTCGGAACAGTTCTCATGCTCAACAGTGCCAGGGGCAGACAGTACACCCAATTTCTATGTGTTTCCTCTATAAACTTCCTTAACTTATTCTTCAGTGCAGTCCTGCAGATTGAGGATGATACACACAATGATTTTTTAAAGAAATTCCAAAATATCTGCTCAGCTGTTGTATGGTTTGATTTACAAAATGTGTGCCATTGTCACTGTAGATCCTTTCAGGTATGCCAAATCTAGGAATGATTTCTTTAACAAGGGTTTTCGCAACAGTAGCTGTGTCTGGATTTTTGGTCGGAAAAGCTTCCACCCATTTGGAAAACATATCTACAATGACAAGACAATACTTCTTATTTTCGCATTTGTTCAGTTCTATGAAATCCATACAGATAGTATGGAATGGATATGGTGGTGTAGGGAAACTCTCTTGCTTGGGCTTTAACGCCCGTTTTGCATGATGTTTATTACAAACGTGACATGATGAACAAAAATTTTTAGTGTAGTTTATGAATCCATATGTTGTGAACACTCGGTTGATTATCTGTACCATCCCCCCTGTTGAGATATGGCATTGCCCATGGCTCAACAAAGCTGCATATTTAAACAAGTTAGATGGCAATATCGGTTTTCCCTCTTTGGAGATGTACAGCCCTTTCTCGAGAATTGTTCCTCGTTTTATCCATCTCTGTTTCTCAACTTGCGTAGTAAGTGTCTGCATTGTTTTTAACATTTTTAAGTCTAAAATCTCAGAAGGTTGTAATTCCTCATTCAAAAGAAATACTTCTGAAGCTGAAGCTGCCTGCTTTGCAGCTGTATTGGCTCTTGCATTACCTTTTGAAATTCTATCCTGTTGCTTGGTATGAGCTATGCATTTACAAATAGCTACTTTCTGAGGTAACTGAATAGATTTTAAAAGATTTAAAATAAACTGTGCATGATTGATTGGTTTGCCAGTAGATGTTATCATTCCTCGATTTTTCCACTGTTGCGCAAATACATGTACAGTAGAAAAAGCGTACTGACTATCAGTAAAAATGTTCACACATTTACCCTTTGCTAAGGTACATGCCCGTGTCAAGGCAATCAGTTCTGCTGCCTGTGCAGATAAATTGTGGGGTAAAGATTTTGCTTCTATAATCTCAATATCAGAAACTACTGCATATCCTACTAGGTTTTGTCCTGTGGGACACCTTTTGCATGAGCCGTCCACGTAGTATGTCACCTCGGCATCATCCAAGGGAACATTTGTAAGATCTTTTCTAGGCAGTGTCCTTTGCTCAATCTCCTGCAGGCAGCTGTGTGGTGTGCCATCTGCAGGAGTTGGAAGCAAGGTAGACAGATTCAAAGTCGTGCATCATTCAATTGTCATATGAGGTTAGCTTAACAATATAGTCATACAGGAAAGATGCCTAGCAGGAGAAAGATATGCTACTTTTTCTTGCAGTAAAATAATTGCGACTGCATGAGGCACTCTCAATGTGAGAGGGTGGAACAACACTACTGAGGCCAAAGCCTGTACTGCCATTGCAGCTGCGACTACTGCTTGTACACAGTGGGGTGAAGACTGTGCCACTGGGTCCAGTTGTGATGAATAGTAAACAATAGGGCGTTGCTTGTCCCCATGCTGCTGTGTTAACAGTGATGTCATATAACCTTGCTTACAATCTACAGTTTTGAAAAATCATTTATGATAGTTTGGTAATCCTAAAACTAATGAGGATGCTATCAACTGTTTCAATTTGCAGAAAGCAGATTCTGCTTCTGGTGTCCATTGTGATAAATCTTGTGCTGCCATAGGCTTCTTATATATTAAGTTAGTCAGAGGTGCAGATTCCAAGGCATAGTTGGGAATCCAGCTCTGACAAAAATTGGTTGACCCAGGAAGGACATAATTTCCTTCTTGGTAGTGGGCTTCGGTGCTTGCAAAATCGCCATTTTTCTGTCCTCATCTAATGTTCTACCCTCTTTGGATATTACATATCCTGGGTATTTAACTTGCTTTCTCCAAAGCTGCAATTTATTTTTGTTTACTTTATGTCCTTGAGTGGCTAAAAATTGTAATAACACTATGGTATCTTTTTTGCAATTTTGCTGGGTGGGGGCTGCCAGCAGGATGTCATTAACAAAGTAAAATCTGACTGCCTCTCAGTGGGGTAAATCCCGCCAAGTTGCTTGCCATCTCTTGTGAGAATATTGTCGGACTTTCACAATATCCCTGTGGTAGTCGTGTGTATGTGTACCTTTTCCCCTGAAATGTGAATGCAAACCAATGTTGGCTGTCAGGGTGTATTGGTATCGAAAAGAACGCATTGCTGATATCTACCACAGAAAAATATTTTTGTTAAGGTTTTAAATCATTCAACAGGGTGTGTGGATCTGGCACCGTAAGAGCCCTTGGTATTACTGCGTCATTTACAGCTTGTAAATCTTGGACCATATGCCATTTTTCATTTGCTTTCCTAACAGGAAATAAGGGTGTGTTACATGGTGAATCAGGAGATTCCACCAGTACTCCTTCCTTAAGTAAAGCGACTATTATAGGTTTGATTCCTACTTCTGCATTTTTTTTCAAGGGATACTGTCTCTTTTGTGGTCTAAATGCTGATTTTGGCATGATAGTAACTGGTCCTGCTGTACGAATGAGTCCTACATCTGATTTGCCTGTTGACCAGAGAGTTTCTGGTATGCTTTGTAAGGCATCTTCTTCCTCTTCTGATAAGAGTGCTACTCAGCTGTCCTTGCTAGACTGCAAGTGTACAGCTGGGTGTGTCTGTGTTATCCAATTTAACTTCTGCTTTTGTACTCCCTGTTCTGACAGCTCTAACTCTGTCTGTTTTTCCCATCTTGTGACTTTTTTTTCCTAAGTCTGCCCATTTTTCATTTTTGTCCTTAGTCAAGCTAATATGTGGTAATCAATTAGATTTGTAAAGTGCAAAGAATTCCGGGGGCAATGAACAGCTAACTACACTGTTCCCTTCTATGTGCCAGTACAGATTACATAATACTAACCTATTTGCACGGTTTCTAAACAACTCTTGCTCATATTCCTTGTCAGGTCCTGGTGTGCTACAATAATACAGAGTACAGTGCAACAAATGTTGTTTATCAGTGTCAAGGGAGGGGAAGTTGCTGATGGCTATGTTCATCAGCTCTTGGGTTTCTGCCCCTGGACCAGTCGTAACCAAGTTCTGGCTGTACCAATAAAATGTTTCACCCTCCGATTGCACTGCAAAAGTATTAATTTGTCTCTGTGCTTCCATACCCTGCATAGTCGGAACTACTGCTATGCCAATTAGCTGCATAAGGTCTCTGCCCAAGAGGTTTACTGGGAATTTTGCAGAAACAACAATTTTCCTTTTCTGGGTTAATCCTGAAACAGGATCAGTTATTGCGATGTTATGGGAGAGGGGCTCTCGATACAGCTGTCCATTAGCTGCTTTCAGTAATATGTAATCAGGTGACTCTGAGTTCTCTGGCAGTTTGGAGGGATGTATCAGGGTCCGTGAGGCCCCCAAGTCACACAAAAATGTGACTTCCCTCCCTTCTACCAGGAGTGTGACTTCTGGTTTTGTGTCTGCTAAATAGAGCTCCAAGCTCAATAAAGCCAAATCCAATATTTAATTTCCTTCACTACCTGTAACTTCTTGCACTTCCTCTATTTCTTCTGTCACATCCTCTACTCCCTTTATCACATTTGCATTTGTCTTTTCTCGGCTATTCCCTTCTAGTGATTCCTGGATATCATATAGTCAGTCCTCACCCTCCTTATCTTCCGTGGTTGCCTTCTTGTTTTTTTTGCAATCCCTTGCCAAGTGCCCCTTTTTACCGCATTTAAAGTACTCCCCCCTTTTCTTTCATCCCTCAAAGTCTTCTGATCGTTGATCAGATTGTTTGTTTCCCTGGGCATTTTTTTGCCCTTTTTCCCCGGACTGTATTACATAAACTTCTGCTCCATTTTTACAGAAAATACTTGGGCTTTCTTTTTCTTTTTGCTATTAAAATGCCTCTTGGCATGCCTAGTATATTCCAGCAATGACTGTAATTTGCTTGTACAATGATTTACCATGTGTTTTGTAATAAAACTGCTTATGGGTGCAATACTGCCTTTCAAAAATGCATTCTTTAACTGCTGCTCATATGGGGAATCATGTGTTTGGTCTTCAGGAACCTGCATTCCACAATGGTTATTAAAACACTCTAATAATCTGGCATAATATCTGTCAACAGTTTCACCTTCTTGTTGGATGCATTGATTAATGCAAGTCCAGTCTGCCCTAGGCTTCCATTTCTCAGAGATTCGGTCTGTAAGACCTTTCACTCTGTTGTCTAGCTCTGCGCTGCTATGTGGGAGGGGTTTGTGTTCTGCGTCACGGGGATTCCAGTTGCCACTGATCATGTGCAAATCTGGTCCCACGATTTGTCTACTTTTTCTATTTCTTCTCTGTTTAGGTTATAACTTAACCTTATGCCTTGTAAGTCTTCTAAGAATTTTCTAAAATTAACTTTTGGATGGGGAATTCCCTCAGTGGCTTTCCGGATATCTTCCGGTGTCCACGGTCTGTACACTAGGAGAGTTGGGTCCTGTCCTTCTTGTCCTGCCTGAGGATTAGGTACTTCCATGAGTGGGCATATCTCTTCTTCACTCACATATTGTGAATTTCTACCCATTTGATATAACTCAATGTCCCCTTTTGAGTTTCTTGCCCATGTTTGAGACCTGGTCTCGACGGGATCTCTAACAAACGGTGTTGCTTTTGTAGTGTCTCTACTTACAGTGATAGCAGGATATCGCAGGGGTGGACTAACTTGTTCACTTGCCTCATATTCTGGTAAAAGAGGTGGAGGGGCTGATGCTATTACTAAGTTATTGTCCTCTTTATCTAAAAACATTGCTTTTGAATTATTACTCTTTTGATCCCTACGGTTTGCTTCCTTAATCCACCTGTGTGACTGAGAAATTCCTAATTTACGTTGCTTTTTTACCCGACCTCTGGAATCAGTTTTAAGCTGTTTGACAAGTTTAACGAGCGAGGATTTTTCTAATTTACCATCAAATTCATACTTATTAACCCATTTTGAGTAGTATTTAACATTATTGGCATGTTGTGATTGCATATATTTCTCGTCTTTGGTTAACGGCGGAGTTTGGGATCTTTTTGTGCACTTATTTGCCATTTTGTTCTAACCTTTAAAATGTTACGTAACCCTGCTTATCTTTTACGTGGTACCACGGGGTTTTTTATAGTCTCTCCAGAATGACTGCCTACCTATTCTGTTTTCCTGATCTATGACAAGACAGCAATCTTTTTGTCCTTGATCTGTACAAAACAAATCTCCTGACAAAACAATGCTAATCAAGTCCCTGATCTAAAACAGAAAAAGAGAAGGTAAATTCACCTTACCTGTGCCTTCATGATTGATCACCTGGTTCGAGGTAAACTGGTCCTTCAGTCACAGATCAGAAAGTGGCTGGCCTCTTTTGTACGACAATTCAGTCTGAGGTCTTTTCAGATAAGAAGAACCGATGTGGTTTCTTCCCCGTATGGTTTCAAGCCACCTGGCCTGTCTGATCCGAGGCGAAGTGAAGGTTTCCAGTCCGAAGGACCAATCTGTCAAAGGAAAAACTTCAAAGACCAATACACGTAAGGTTCAAGTTAAGGCACTTTTAATTCTTGCGGCAAGGAGACAAAAACATGCAGAAATACAGAGTTTGTCTGATTAGTAACAGGAAGTGAAGCCATTCTTATACTGTTTTACAAGACATTGCCTTCTAAAGCTGACGTAATCAAATACAAGCCTACAATATTGTTTTTCACAGTAGATATTGTTCATGATTTTCTGCTGACATGACATTACATAACTAGATTTGTGAGAAACTTTTTGAAAAATAACATGGCCTTGGAGACCACTAGCTAGTTACAATTATTTCTACAGCGCTGTGTTACATTTCAAGGTATTCTGCTAATTCAAGCACAAAGCAAACACAGATTATAGTTCATATTCTTCAAGCAGTCTTTGTTCTACTTATCTATCCTTCCTGCAGCTGTGTATGTTTTCATAGCACAAACAGAGCTAATTGCCCAAGTTTAATAACATTATAGAAATGGTATTGTTCTATTCATTACTTTCCTAACCCAGCAGAAAATTATCTGCTTCTCAGTAAATTTCCAAAGGCATAAGCAAGATTTCAGCTGTGCTGACAAAATACAAGGTCAGAAAGCATGGTCAGAAAGCATTCACAGTTTATATGGATTTATGCAGTATGAAATAAAATAAATGTGTTAACCCTTTTGGGCTTTTAAAAGCACTAATATACACATTAATACATATTTTTCTAACATTATCTCTATCTGGTGTCTATATTTATTATTTTTATAGTAAATATATCCTTTTCTAACGATAAGAAATTATAACTGTAAGGCTTAGGCCTGATCTCTACCCTTGGATTTTCCATCCCTAGCTACTTGACAGGAAGCAGGCATGAATGTCATTGGGTGATCTAAGCCTTTTTTTCTTTTCAGGATTACTTTTTCCTTGTTTTATTTATTTTTTGGAGGGGTGGTTAAACTCACTTCAGGAATATAGCTCATTCTAAGCCTTACTGTGGTTCATTTACTTCCAATCTGGATAGGATTAAAGGGGTGCTCCTTAATTTCCCTTCAAGATGTGAGCACTATCCTCTTCATTCCCCTATGAGGTGAGACTCAGATGACAAGAGTGGTGTCATCATACTCTAAGTATTTTTTTAATGTTTATGTATCTAAGTTTCTTACCCTGGTGGCTGTGACAGTGGCAACTGCTGGTTCAGACAGTTCATGTATGGTATCCACTTGCTACATCCCTTGGTTTTATGCTGCATGTTGCTAAGCAGAGTGCCTATCACCCTAGCCCATACTGCTACATGTAATACTTCTCTTCTCAGATCTGTAGTTGGCAACATTTCAGTGAACCAGACTGACTTCTTCTTTCCAATATTGCTGAGCAGTGCTTGCTCCCACCTTCCCCCACCAGGATCCTCCAACATCTTGCCAGCATAATGAGCACAAGTCATATGTGTGGTATTCAGAGAGTCACTTCTTTATGCCACAGAGTTGGGTATTGCTTAGATTTTTTGGGTCATCTGCTTATCCTGTGTTATTTTGATTCTAAGGAATAGGTACTCTCATTGTAACTGTAAATGGGCTTGTTCTGGGTGACGGTAGTATACTGAATGGGTGATCTGTAAGGTCACCCTTAAAAATAGACTATATATTTCTGTACCACAGTTATGGGATCTATATTTTATTTGAAGTTAAAAAGTATAGGGAGATCGATTATAACCTACTACATGAAAAAAAAATGTTTGCATGTGTTTATATTGGCATCATTACAAGAGGAAGATCTTTTTGAACATTTGCATGAATGCACCATGCAAAACTGTCAGTTCTGAGAGACTGAATGGACAGTGCAGCTGTAGCACTTCAATAAGTAAGGCTACCTGTCATGAGATGCAGGGTTTTAGGGCAGATATAAGCAGACTCCATCTCCCTACTGTATGTACGTGATACATGGGCATTGGAGAATCCCATCTGATGCTAATTTTGTCCTTTGGTTGCGCAAACACAAACTTTGACAAAATGAAACAACAAAGGAATTATTTTCTAGAAAAATGAGGTTTGTTAAATGTAAAGCAAGCTAAGATATAGAAAGAATCCAAGTACTAAGGAAAGTTAAAAGAAAATTAAAAAGGGAAGACCAAAAAGTGTGACTCTTCTTTGTGTAGACAGACCATCATTTAGTCATAAAATTCTGAAATTATATATATGTATGTATAAATTTATATGTTTTGATTACTAAAAAGGCTGACTGGACCAAAACAGACTCCTTTTCAGCACAGGCCCAGTGAGAAAAGGATAACGTTACATTACATCACAAAAAATTAAATAAGACAGGTACATCTTCAAAGTAAATACATTCAACACGTTGGCATGCATTACTGGTAGATTTTAGTCATATACAGCTGCATAATAAAAGGCAGACACAGTCAGGAAATTTATTGAGGTGAAGAGATATTGTGTAGAGAGAGAAAAATGACACTGGAGAATTAAAAGGTAGATAGAAGAATATACGGACATGGTATAGCTGTAAATAGATGTACAAGTAAAGCAGTGGAAAGAGAGAAAAAAATTAATTGGTAATTAGTGCGAACAGCATATCATAAGATGACAGGTGATGAATTGCCTTATAGAAGATGAAAAGTAATTACTAATTATGAATGTTAGCCTATAAAGGAGCAATGACAAACAAAATGACATGAAAAAAATTTTGAGGTAAGACTTGAATTTCAGATGGTTGGTTGTCTGTATAAGCCTTTCAGGCGTGATGCCCCAGAGTATGGATACCAGACTGGAGCACTGAGGATCACCAAAGGAGCTGACTGATTTTTTTAAATTGGTAGTAAGGAATCTATCTCTAGAGTGGAAATCTCCATGGAGTAGCTACCACTGCAGAAGAGATTCTGTGGGTAGGTAGGTATTATTAAATCGAATTTTGTGGACAGTCTTCAGCTGGATGTACTTAAGGAAGTTTGGAAGTTCAAGCCACTTTTTGTTGCATAGTCCAAAACAGTGATGGGATCAGTTTGCATGATTAACGACAAATTTACGTATTTTGTCGTAACACTAATCAGGTTTTGCAATTTGTGAAACATTCAGATTAGTGACAAAAGGGGCTGCATAAAGGAGATTAATAGAACATATTCAGATGCTGAGGTTTTGTAGGCAATACAATACAATAGGCAATGTTAGATATTGCTTTATTCTTTATACACATATTTATTACTTATTGGAAATAAAGGTTAAATTTTTGCTTTTCAGCTATGGCAACATTAAGTTATTATGGGGGAAGTTTTCAAGATGTGTACCATCTAACGAGGAGAGGATGAACTTATTGCTCAGATGGGTGAATGATTTGGAGAGAATAGCATTAATTTGATCATTTTAAGAATTAAAAGCAGGTCTGACATTTGAAACCATGTTTCAATGGATGAGCATGATTGTTTAGTGAGGTTTTATAATTCTAGGATAGTGGAAGCTGAGCAGGTGATAGTAGAGTCGCCTGTATATTATACTAGTTCAGACTGGCCAAATAGTGAAGTAATGTCATTTATAAATGCTTTAAAGATGCAGGACAAAAGATAGAACCTTGGGGGAACCTATAAATTATGGGAGGAAAAGATTTGTAAATATGTTATCATTGTGCATACTGGATTCAATTATTTAGGTAGGTCAGGAACCTCCTAACACATGTGCATTGAGGTCAAGAAGCAGACAGTTGTTTAATTGCTTTGAGAGACAGTTGTTTAATTGCTTTGAGAGACACACTGTGTCAAATGATTTTGAGAGGTCAAAAATGCTAAGGCAACTAGTTTACCTTAATTATAGTTTTGGTAAAGTGATTTGAGGAAAGCTAAAAGTTCTGTGTTAGCACTATGGATGGGATGAAAGTGATGATGTGAAGATGAAACTAGTTTGTTGCATAATACACAATGGTATACCTGAGAAGGGGAATATGTCAAAAGTTTGATACATTGTTTGAGTTTCTGCATTTGTGGAGCGGTAATATGATGGAGTGTTTCCATAAGTCAGGGTATGGAATTCTTGTATATAACTTTTAATTAGAATGGATATGAGGGAAGTTAATGCTTTCACAGCTAATTTGAGTTATTCATCAGGAAGTTTTGTCAGCTGCAATGGTGGCAGGCTTTACAATGAACCCATATAGTTGCTGTAAAGAGGTTTAAGAGAGAAATAATTTGCTTGGCTAGGATGTTGAGAGAGGTTTGGGATGTTGGCTAAGGTTATTTTGTGTGATACTGATTTTGAAGCTTTTACAACGTGCAAGTTAAACTTGAGAGGAGACAGTAATATTTGTTTCAGTAGGTAGTGGACTCGGCTGTGTTATTTTAACTCACTTCAGAAACCTATTTATGGTTATCCAAAAGGTTTTATGTGACTTTAGCTCTCTTTTGTTTTCTTTTAGTCTTGTTTTTTGTGATGTTATATAGCTGACTATAAGTTTGATAGTTCAGATAAACCATATTAATGAAGCAGGTTTTCCAGGCTTTATTGCTTGATCTCATAAGTTCTTTTGTTTCTAATGTTGGCCAAGGGGCAAAAATTTCTTTGACCCATTTCCTTCTTGGAGGGAATTATTGATGAGTATAGTCTGAATGATATTATTGAATGTTTCTACAGTTGTAACTTCTGATAGTTGTTCTACAATGCTCTATCTGCACTGTCTTAGATTGGATATCAAGATGTCTAGTTTGAACTTAGATTTCAAATATTGTCATAGAGGGAAATTTTGTTTGGTACAGATGGTGACGTAACTAAAGTGGTGGTCACTTAGTTTGTAAGGGTCCCTGCTCTGGAAATTTGGTCAGGGTTAATATCCATTCAAGTCCGAATGCAATGGCTATAGATTTGTATGTCTAGTGAGAGTACTGATTAGATGGGAGAACCCAAATAGAATGATGGAAGGTTATGATGATTCTCGGTTGAGTGAAATCCAATTCGAGTTAATGCCACATGGAGTGGTGGTTTCCTGACATAAGTAAGATGCTGTCAATGACCGTATATTATCAAATACCGATTGTGTATCATTAATGCTTGAAGAAATAAATAGTCTAAATATATATAAAGATTTATGACGGTTCAGTTTTAGCATTCAGAAAAACAATTCAGCCTTAGCAAAATGAGGGACTGCAGTAGGATATACAGGTATTTCAAGAGAATATGGGTATAAGCTAGCTTTGCCACCTACCCTTTTGCATTTATGGTCAAGTCTGTGGATATTATATCCAGGAAAGAGAAGTTATTTTAAGTTAATTTTGACCAGATTTATCAATACAAAATATCAGTGGAATGTAAATGAATCCAAAAGTTGCCCTTATCTAATTTGCTTTGGAGGCTTCTGATGCAGAGGCAAAGAAGCTTTAATGCAATGCTTTATTAGAATGTGCTACAACTGAAAACATGCTTGACTCTGATGCTGATCTCTCTGACTTAAAAAATTCAGATTAGATGTTAAACCAGTATCCCTTTTGGTAAAACTGGTAGTAGATCAGGCAAATGCAAAAGATGAATCTAAATAATAATATGACTGAAGAGAATAGAGAGGTCAAATAACTATTTCACCTCATCTTGTAGAAATAAGCTGATATAACTTTATTTACCTCACATTATTTGCAAATTAAAATATCTTTACATATTTTTTCTTTGTTCTGAACTTGTTGTATAAAATCTTATAAACAGCAGGCTACATTTTCTAAAATGTAAATCAGTGATTCCCCTTAGATAATAAGCTTCATTTCTTTACCCATCTACATAGTGCAAAACATTTTCATCAGAATCTGACAAACACCTACAGATTTTCATTTGGATGGTTCAAAATACTCCAGAAACTATTTATTTTAGTGCATTCAAAGAAAATGCGCAAAAAAACTTTCCATATCCAACATGTACAAAACCTTTCCTGTGTATGTTTTGTAAGATGTAATTGAATTAATTAATTTTATTTTGACATATGTTGACCGGATATGTCTGACTGAGCATGAGCCCTTTTTCAGTGGAGACGTGGGGAGAAAAGCTCCAAAACCAGAAATTATTAGTTTTGTAAATAATAAAGAGTAAACAGAGCTTTGAGTACAATAATACATCTTGACATGAAAATAGCTATAGGAATAGACTAAGAACATTACAGTATAGGTGAGTCTGCAGGCAGTGGGGTAAGAGACTACAAACAGGCAAAGGTAGTTACTGTAGTAGTTAGTAGAATAGGTAAACAAGGTCAGGAAAAGAAAGATTAGAGAAAGTATACTTCCCAGTAAAGTAGACTTGAGAAGTCGAGAACAGTGAGCTTAAGGGTAAGGGAGATAGGAAGTAACAGTAATGTGAGAATAGAGTTAAATAGGGTGTTAGCAGGGGTAGATCCAGGAGTTCATTACATTTTCTTTTAGAGCTTTTTTGAATTTGTGAACATTGGATAGTGTTCTGATGGAGAGGTGTAGTTAATTCCAAGTTTGGCAATTGAGTAGCTATACAGATATATATAGATATTAGACAATTGTTCTTTTGGGCTTATAGATTTCCAAGTGTAGTTAGTCCAAGCCCTGGAGAGTCTGAGTAGGAGTATAAAAAGATATGAGGGAGGAGATGCTAAGGCAGATTTGTTGAGGATTCAGATGGGGTAGTAGGGTGGGGGAACTCTAGCCAATTTAGAGATTTAAGAGAGAGACAGTGGGGGACGGTTTGCAGCAAACCTATCTACTTTATTGTAGGGGAGTTTGATTTTAGTTTTTATCAAGGATTGAAGGTTGGTTAAGATCCATGAGCCATAAAGAAGACTAAGAAGAAAGTAGGCATAGGCTAGGGAGAATCTAATGTCTTTGGTGAGGAATTTTGTATATCTAAAGAGCAGACCAAGATTTTGGTGTGTCTTTTTATGCGATGATGGATGTGTTGGCTAAATTTGACTTGATCATCAATAATCACACCCAGGAGCTTGGCTTGTGTTTCATTACTAATGACAGTGCTGATAAGAGGCATGATAGTAAAAGTAGATTTAAGATGAGTGAGGGGTTTTGGGAGGAATAGGGAAAGTGTAGTATTTTTGACATGGCGTATAAGCTGATTATCGGTAAGCCAATTTTCGACAGAGTGGAAAGAGTTTTGGGTTAAGCTATGAAGATCAGAGAGATCATCAGAAATGAAGATGATTGTGAAATTCTTTTTCATATTGTATAAGAGAAAAAGAGAACAGGAAGTGTGGAGGCAGTTGGTAAAGATGGTATATAGTAATGGACCTAGAATGGAGCCTTGAGGAACACCCAGCTTGATGGGGGAAAGGGAGAAAAGGAGGAGAGATATTTTATGGGTACTGCTGTCTGTCTGATAGGTAGCTAGAGAACCATGAAACAGTAGTATTATAGAGACTAAGACCAGTCAATCTGGAAAATAGTTTGGGGTGAATAACAGTATGAAATGCTTTGGAGAGATCTAGTAAGAGACAGGAAACAAGTTTGTTATTGTCTCTGGCTTGAGAGATAGTTTGTGTGAAGGAAATTAGGGCAGTAGTTGTGCTGTTGTTAGGATAGAAACCATATTGGGTGGAAGTGAGTAGATTTTCTAGTAGTAAATAGTCCATGAGCTGCTTGTGTATACATTTTTTCCAGTATTTTAGAGACGGGAGACAGATGACTGTAGGTCAGTTGTTTGAGTTCAGTGAAGTGTCCTCCCTTGTGGATTGGTATAGTGTAGAATTGCTTCTAGGTAGTGGGAACTGTAGATTCAAGAACAGCTCAGATAATAAGGATACCGATTGGGTAGGCTACAGAGTTAGCTGCAAGTTTAAGGAAGAAGGGAGGTAGATTATCCATGGAGGAAGAACATGGCTTTAATTTGCTAAGCAGAGTTTTTTATGTTGCTAGTGGGAATAGGTTTGAGTAAGAAGGTGATTTTGTGGTTGGGGATGGTGGGATAAATGAGGTAAGAGGAGTTACTATTCTGGGTTAATTTACTGATAGAGTCAAAGTAGGAGTTTATTATAGTGGTGGTTTCTAGTGGCGTGTTGTTAGGATAAGGGTCAGGTGTAGAGGGGTTACAAGGATGAATGATCTTATTAATAGTGTTACAAAATATCTTAGGGTTGCAGAGATGGACTGTCTGTGGCTTAAAGTAGAAATATTTCTTGTCATTGTTGGCATGTTTTTTGCTGAGATTTTGAAGTTGGTTGTAGGTTTAGTGATGGATGGAAGATTTTGTATTTAGTCAGTATTTCCAGGCATTATCCCTCTTGAGCAAAAGTGAGCAGGTGGATTGAGATAACCAAGGTGCAAAGAGAAATTTTACTCTAATTTTCCTAAGGGGAGCAAGGGAGTTACGGATATCAAGAAAAATGTGGTTAAATTCATTTACTGCATCATCAAGGGGTAAGTATGTGAGGAAGGACCAGTCGGAGCAGAGTCTGGAGTTAAATGCATCAGGGTTGAAATTAGAGAGACTATGACAGTGCTTGTATTTGTGAGGGCTAATTTGTTGAAGGGAGTATCTTTGGATACAAGTTGGAGATTGGTCACTTATAGAATCAGGTTGTGTTTTAGGTAGTGGCATGGGTCTGGAGTGGATACCAGGATCCAGTCAAAGATGAAGCTAGTGTTGGTTGGTTGCTTGTGTGGGTAGGGTTAGTGATAAGTTGGGTAAAGCCATTAAAATTAATACTAGAGATAGGGGAGTTGTAGGTTAGGGTTTGCAAACTGATGCTGTCACCTAGTATTGTAGTTTCATTGGATATGTTGCGAGTAAATCCAGGAGAGAATTTGTTCCAAAATGTGGATATTATTACCTGGGGGAATTTACATTGTAGTAGTTTTTTGTGATTATTAAGATTGCAGTTGACTAGTAATAGTGCTGCAGGGTGAAAATTGGGGAGTGATGAACAAAGGGGACAAGTTCAGTTGATCAGAGTAAATTATCGCTACACCTCCTCCTTTTTAGCCTCTGTATAATTTATTGTTCATCTGAACCTGATACTCATTAGGTTCATTTGCAAATATCCCATGTGCCTCTGATACAAGAGGTTAGAGAGGTCACTCTAGCTTGGCTGGAGTTTTCATTTAGTTTTTACTGATTAGTTTTTCTGTGTGACCTTCTCACTTGTTTTAATTTGTTAGTTGGGATATTTTGCAGTCACCCTAATGGTAATGGGCATCAACTGGGTATAACAACCCTGTGTTTCTTATGCTTAGTCAAACACTCTGCTTGTGCTGTGCTGATGAGGTCATAAGGCCAAAATATGCATTTCCACAGCTAGTGGGGTTTGGCTTTATTGGCCTGAAACTGTCCATTGAAACAACTTAAAAAGAATAAGCCATGGGCATTCAGAATCACCATATAGTTAAAACACCTGATGTTCATTAGGGTCATTTGCATATATCCCATGTGCCTCTGATACAAGAGGTTAGAGAAGTCACTCAGTGGATATTCTAGCTTGGCTGGAGTTTTCATTTAGTTTCTAATGATTAGACTCTGTATAATCAGAATATATTATATCCAGGGGAAAGAGGTTCATTATCAGAGATGTGGAGTTTGAGCCAAGTTTCTGAGCGAGTTATGTCAGGATATTTGTGGGCCATCCAGGCATGGAATTCAGTGGCATTAAGAAAGTTGTGTATATTTAGGAAGAATAGGTTTAGGCACTTGGTGGTCGTGAAGACAGGCTTTTGGAAGAGTCATAGGAGAGGGGCCCTGGGTTTAGTCACTGTCTTAAATGTGTTGTCTTTCATAAAAACTGTCCCCTACTACTATCACTCACTTTTCTCTTTTTAACCTCAAAATTAGCTATCCACTATCTCATCTTTTTCAGTAAAATACCTCAAGTACATCATTCCATAATCTTGATGAATACCTTTTGATAGTACCTCACATTTATTCCTTTTTTCTGAGATGTTCCCATAAAACCCTTGAAAATATGTACCTAAAAACATCTTTATCATCATCATAAAGGTTGATAAATATAGAAAATATAGAAAAATAATCTGAAGCAAGATGAATCATTTCCAAATCATAACATTTTATTCTTGATATAAATTCCTGTATTTTATTAGATTTAATGTTTCCCTATCTCTATGAAAAAAAACAGTATATAATCTGATTGCAATTTTTTTGAAAATCCCTGCCAAATATGTACTTGCAGCATAAAGAAAAAATACTGTCTGTATTGTTCATATATCATGAAATGTTTTTCCAAATATTTACTTTTCCCATACTTCCTAATTTATTGCACCATTCTCACTTTTTCAGCTTCATTTCCAAATATAATCTATATAATATTAAACTGGTATTTGATAAATGGCATAGCCTCTATCATCTTTTCACATTAATATAATTTTTTTTTCAAAATTAATATTTAATTTTAATGAATGCAATACCATTTAGACCTTATCTGTAACCTTACTATATGGAAGTAAATCTGTTATATAAAGATATAAATCATCCACAAAAGACTTTTGGAACTCTGCTTTATCAATAAAATATGATGGATTGTTAAGATCACATATGACATCCTCAGAATAACAATGACACTCATTCACATCTTATTTATAATAAAATCAATTAACACATTAACAATAAATTTCAGATCATCTGGCATCCAGCTCGTGCTTTTCATGGTTTCTAGTTATTTGGTACTTTTGTCTTTGTTTTGGTATGGATCGTTAAGCAAATAATAAATGTAATACATACATTATTTAAATAAAGTATTATATGTCAAATATCTAAACACAAAATATAAATATATACATAAGAGAGAGAGAAAGCTTAATCAGAAAAAGCACCTGTCTGTAGATGTACAAATATTAATACAATCCTCACTGATTTCTATAACAATATGCATGTAAACCATTTCAGCTTTATGGAGTATTAAATATTTGGCAAAATCTAAAAGACAAGATAATCTTGGGTTTCTAAGAGAAAAACTGGGGAGAAATTATTGTGCAATTGAGTATAAAAAGAGACATTCTACTGCTGCAGTCTTACTGAGCACTCTGCAAGGATTCACAATACCGAAATGAATCCTAACTAGATTGTGTAATCAATGATGAATTTAAAAGGATTTTAAAGCTGCTGTTGCAGTTTTGCTTGCACATTTTTCAACGAAAATCTCCTTACAAATGATGTATAAACAAAAATGTGTTTGACAAACCAGCACTACAAGGTTAGGTAAATATATATGACTGCACAAAAGTGGTGCTGAGTGTGGTACTGTTATTTGGGCAAATTAAAGCTGAATTATTTATTTTTTCAATCTGCTATAAGTTTTGAAAAAAAATTACACTGCTTATTAAAAGACAAATAAGAAAATGGAAAAAAGGAGAAAAGAAAAAAGGTGATTAGAGATACAAAGTGAATGAAACAGACAGGTAAAGAGCTAAAAGGGCACTCATAAATGTTTTTAACTGTTGCACATCTCATTACTGCAACCGAATACAGAAAAAAATACAATGCCTCTAAGTTTTCCACATGAATACACACACACACACATATATATATATATATATATATATATATATATATATATATATATATATATATATATATATATATATATATATACGCATACACACACAAATATAGATATATAGAGATATAGTGGGAATATGTCAAAATATCTGAGACTTAAACTATCTAAACACAAAACATAAATCCAAAGTAAACCATAAACCAATAATATTTAAAAATAAAACATTATACACAGGGGTAGCTCTTCTGTGCTCCCACACCCCCTGGACATTATAAATTCCAACTCCTGGTTGCACAACAGTGAAGAAAGGGTACAGTCCATTTTTATGATTTCCTGAGTTTTACATATTTTGTGCTAGCAACATTTTCTAGATATTGTGACTTTAGATCACATGAATATAACATACTCATATAAATAAACACACACACACACACATATAATTCCATACATTTATTAATTTGGTTTAAGTACATGTTGTCTATACTCATTTGTTATAAATACATTTGTTGTAATTTTGGATTTTTAAAATCACACTGATGCTTCTTTCATAGAGAAATTTATATTTTTGACCATATAAATTTAGCTTTGTGATATTAGTTTAAGTGAATGTTGGGATAAGACTCAATTACACAAGTACAGGTATATTGAAAAGGTGGGGTTCTTTGCAAGATCCTTCCCCACTACCTGAACTTGGAGTTAAAATACAAAGTTACTTGGAATTACAAGGGGAATAAAAACTTTTTTCAGATTTTTTCAATATTTTTGATGTTCTCAGTTTTAGATTAAATGGTTTTAAATGTATTGAATTCAGAACAAGTGATTTTTAGATGATATGTATATCAGTGTGTGTGTGTGTGTGTGTGTGAGTGTATATGTATGTACACACATGCACACACAAATATACATGTGTGTATACACACACACACACACACACACACACACATATATATATATATATATATATATATATATATATATATATATATATATATATATATATATATATATATATGTATATCATATTAAATATGGATCTATGTCATTACATCAAAAATCCAACACAAGGACTGGTATGTGGAGGGGACACAATAGCCACTAAGGTATAACAGATACGTGTCATAATGCACTTCAACTATTATTGAGATGGGGAACACAGGAAGACAGACAGGTTAGGGGCAAGGATCGAACTGTGGTGAGTGTGTGTATGTGTGTGTTAGAATGGGAGAGGAGATGCTACTGCCTACATGAACAGTTTACTACCACAATGTGTAGATCAACAAAGATATGCACATTGTGATAGCAAATGCAATTCAGAGACATGCAAATTAGCCAATATGAGGTCTTACATCATTGCGGCTAACATTTTTCTGAATCACAAGTTGGTATATTATGGGAAGAAGGTCTTTTTGTCACAAGCCTTTTGGCTCAGGCTAGGCCATTTAATGAGTTTCCAAGAATTTATTTTTCTCACCTTCATGGAATCATAACTCTTATGTTCTATGCATAGGACAGTGCCCCATGCTCAGTTTTAATTTGCTTTAATATTTCTTTGAAAGTTTAAAAGATTTTCTGGAAAATTCAGGAAGGAAATGGACACTCTGCACAACAGAGCCAGGAGGATTATACAAAGTAGAACTCTACATTCATTAATCCTAGTTAACGACATCCAAAGTAGAGTCTGACCACATTTCATCATTGTTGAAAGAAATCCGTCTACTGCAATGATATTAAAAGTTCAGAAAATAAGTTTTAAGTAATATTTTGACCTATATTGAAATAGCATATGTAGGTAGAACTGCCTAAAGTTTGGAAATGTTGCAATCAAGATTAGATGGCAAAAGGATGAACCATACTGTGGGAAAGTACAAGTCAATATTTCTTGTAGAGAAATAATGTAAAATAAAGAGTAATACACTTTATAGAAAGTATGTATTTATGCATGTTGGCACAGTGATAGAGCAATTACCACTGTTGCACCACAGTGCTTAGTCTTCTGGTTTACTTCCCCAATGGGTTGGCTTCTGTGCAGATTTTACCTTATGCCCACTGTTTTTCTAGGTACAGCAATCCCACAGCCATAAACAGCATAAGGTTAGTAGCAGAAAAAGTATATATTGATTTATATACGCCATGAAAAATTCAGGGTGGAAGCTACACTTCTAATTAAAAATGTCTAACACAGCCAGATTCTGTGATTTAGAAACATCAAAATGTGACCAGAGATGGGGCATGGTCAAAATGGTGAACTGCTAGCAGCACAGTTTTTGCTCAGATTTCTTTTATTTTTTTTATTTTTGTGACAGGATTTTGTTATACGAGTTCAATAAAAAAAAATGTTCTTATATATTCTGAGCCTCATGGATAATCTTTGACACTTTGTTGGAAGAAAAATCAAATTTATTTGATTTTGTCTTGACTTTTTCCTGTCAGAAGTTCTATTAGTTGTTTTAACAAAATGAGCCACTCAAAACTGAACTCTCAAGAAAATTCAGTAAAAAAAGCAACTACTGTTTATTTTGGGCAGTATCCAGGAACGTTTTATTAAAATACATAAACTTGGGACCAAAATGGACTACATAAAAGAAAATTGCAGAAAACAAATGGACATTTTAAATGAAATTAAAACCAACAATCTGCACAAATTTCATCAATAGAGGATGCAGTAAATGATTTAGATGAAAGAATGACAGAAAATGAGAATCATACAGAATTCATTTAAAAACAGAATACGTTGCTTGTGGAGAAAGTAGATCTATGAGAGAATAACAGAATATAGGGAATTCCAAAGAAGGAAGAAGAGGACAATATGTTAATTTTTTTTTAATAACTGGTCAACTAAAGCTCTTAACCTGCCAGAAGCTCTTTTGTTTGGCATTGAGAGATCTCATTGATCTCTTTCAACTACACCATTAAAAAGCAACCCTCTGATTCCCAGATCTATCATTAAGTTTATTTCCAGACAAAAAAATAATTTGGTACTGAAATCTGCCTGGATTAATTCTCCAATAAAATTAAAAGAAAATACTGTCAGGCTTGATAATGACTATACTTCTTCAGTTATGACAAAAGATAGCTTGTATAATATTCATAAAAATTTTAAAGAAATTGAATATAAAACACAGTTAATTTTCCTCACCAGAATTAGGTTTTCTCTACCTGATGGTCAAAACATGTTTAGTACACTGGAAGACATCTTGTATTTTACTCAAGAGAATAAATTATTAGATACAACTAAGACATGGACTGGCCTCTTACAAGTTTAGAAAGACATGCAGCAAGAAATAGTTGGACAGCTAATGAAAAAATAGCAAAAAACATAAAGAAAAGTAATGGTATTTTTTTTAAATTGTTTATCTTTATGCATATAATGCTGCCATCTTTATAAGTCCTTTGTCAGGTATAAGGTAATTGTCCTTTTTTTCTTTTTATTTCCCTATTATTATAATTAATTTCCTTCTAATACTATATAAATACTATTAATACAATAAATTATAGTATGTTTAAGATGATTTTGTTTCACTTTTATTCATTAATATATTTAAATTTTATATTCCGTATTTCATATATTTTAGTTATAGGCTTTTTTGAACTAACTGTTATCCACTTGAAAATATATTATTAATGATATGCTCAGTGGTTTGTACAGTAATATGTAACATTGAACCATTTCTGGTCAAGTTTTTATTGAACCATTTCAATTAAGTATTTGTAACAATACAGTATTCATCTCTTGTCATTTTGCTTTTAATGCCTTTTAAATGCTTAAATGTAGTTCTTTTATGATTGCAGTAGTATTGAGGAGGGTTTGCTTTTGTCTGTAAAATATAACAGTTAACTTTAAACTGCATTATTTAATAGTTGTAATGCTTGGTTGACTTAACTGTCATGTTTTTTTCATTCATAATTCTAAAACATGATTGTGAGCATTTTTTAAACAAAATAGTTTCCCTTCTTAACTGATATTAATTCTTAGAGCACATTTTGTTTTGAAAGAAGGGCATAATAGCACAAGCTTTGTTTCTTGAATGCAGCAGCAGCAAGACTATCTAAATGCAGAAGCAACAGGAAGAAAGACATTGAACATTGACCTGGCTATTAACAGGAAGTGATCAGAGAGAATGTTAACATGAACAGCATGAATGTAAAAAAGGTTTTATGATAAATTCCACTATGTCTGCAGATAAACGAAGTTAAAGTTACTGACAGATATCAATGACTGCTTATTATATATTACAGTTTTTAACTGCAAAGTGTTTTGAAAAAAAGATGTGTAAACTTTAAAGTATTTGAAAGCATTTTACGAATGCATTTTTATTAGATACATGCAGAAGCCATTAATATATTAATAGACATCAATCCATGGCAGTTAATTAGCACATTTTTTTTCTTCCTAAAATGTTGTGCACATATCTTTTATAGTATGCTAAGTGATTTAAAGGGAATGATGTATATTATGCCCACAATTAATAGTCATAAAAATAGTTAAGATAGAAAAGAAACTGGGCTGCAATATCTTAAGTAATAATAATATATATATTAATTAGATGTGGTTTGGCTCACAAAGACTATAAATTAGACTGACATGCTTATGACTGATGCACATTTTTAGTGACTTTGTTCATTTCAAATCCTTACTTCAAGGCTTTTTAAAATGTATGTATGTATGTGTGTGTAGATATATATCTCTATATATCTGTATATGGGTCTTCTTCACATAATCAAACATCTAAATGCTCGACTTTCATATGGTCGAGACCATATGATTAACATTTGAATGTCAGAAAAATGTGAAAAAAAAAGAAATAAAAAAATGTTGCCAGGAATTTAAAGTGGACTCAATGGTGTTAGAGAATTAGAAATAATACATTTAAATTATTGGTACTAATAATATGTTTAATCATACTTTATTAATAATATTAATGGTGTTAAATGCTGAGTATGCTTTTATAATTCATTCTTTAATGCCACTGTGTTATAATAAGAAAGAAGTGGCATCCAGTCAATACATTGGTAGTGATATGGGTTTGTTAGTGAGTGGTTTGAATGATTTTATCATCAACCAGAATATTTTTATTCCACGATAAAGGGTTGGAATGTTTTCTAGGTTGATTTTTTTTCATTTCAATTTTATTTTATTTCCCATAACAATAAATGTCATTATTTTGTTTTCATTTTTTACACTAAGCCATCATATACTAGTTTTAAAAATGTTTTTCATATATGCCAGTTTATAGGTGTTTCTCATTAAACATTAATGGACTTAATAGACCTTTGAAGAGGAGTAGTTTAAATAGTTACAATAAAGCCCACATAATCTTCTTATAGAAAGCACATTTATTATCTGAAGATGTACATAGAGTGCTGTTAAAATGTTATTCAATTCTGGTAGGCTCTCATTTTAAATAAAAAAGAAGAGGCACTCCGATTCTTTGGGGAAACTCGTTACCTATGCCAAAAGTAGTAAATACCTTTTCCCAACAAGAATGGTATGCTGGGTTTAGTGGTAGCAGAAAAACAATATTACACTTTTATGAATACTTATTGGATACCTGGAATTGGAGCTAAAGCTGGTAAGGAACTTTTAGATAATATAACCTTTATGTAAAAGGTGATTTGATAATTGCAGGAGATGTAAATTGTATTCTGTCTGGTAAGGATACTACAAATGGTAGAAAACCAGATTGTCTTCAGGTGCTAAACATTTAGAACATTTTGCTACTAATTTAAATATACATGATATATATGATTTAAGGTCAACAAATCTCTTAATTTTACACATTACTCATACAGATGTGGCACCCAAACTAACACTGAAAGATATCACTTCAATTAGTTTGTATACTAAAATTGAAGAAATGTTGATTATGTCATGTCCTTTATCTGACCACAGTACTATTACTTTTGCCATTACTTTGAAACCTAGAAAGCTGATCTTTTGTCAGAGAATTCCTGCTTATATAATAAAAATGAAAGATTTTAAAGAGTGGATTTTGATTTAAATAAATCACTTTATTAATTTTAATAACATGATGGAGTAAGAGAGGTTATTTTGGGGGATGCATTAAAAGTGTATCTGTATGGAAGAATTAGAAATGGTATATATGTAAAAAGGGAGTGGGATAAAGAATTAAAGACTTTGCAATCAAAGAGATAAATTAAAGTAAAATTAAAAAAACTATAATAAAGCTACAAACACAATCAAGAATATTAAATCAAAAATATCTTGAGATATTTCATCATATAATTTCATTAAATCTGGAAAAACTCAAACTATAGTTATATTCAATAAATCCAAACATTTGCACAAATTAGTTATTAGAGCCAAGAAAAATATAAATTCAAGTCATACTAAAGAAATAACATTAAAACGGGGAGAAAAAATTAAAGCAACTGATTTAAAAGATACTTTAGAATGTTTTATGGAGTATTATGAGAAATTGAATAATAAAAGCATAACTTTCGAGAATACGATCATAACTATTACCTTTTTTTAAGATAATATACAACATAAATTAAGTAATGTACAAAATGTTAGAACTGATAAATAATTTTGTTTTAAGGAATTAAAAGATCATAATAAAAAGGCTTAAAGCAAACTAAGCCCCAGGTCTAGGTGGTATAATTCCAGAGTTATACAATTTAATTCCAGATAATATATTATATATTTTACTGAAAGTGTTTGAATAAGTTAAATCTACTCTAAGTATTCCTTCTTCTTGACACTATTCTCTTGCATCTCCCATCCCTAAACAAGATAAAGATTTGAAACTTTGTTCCTCATATAGACCCATATCATTGCTAAATGTATATTATAAAATATTTATGTCTATCCTTGCAAAACTGTTAAATCTCATTATGCTAAGATTAGTAAATGATGACCAGACTGGCTTTATCTTACACAAAAAGGTTCAAGATAATATAATTAGACTTACTACATTAATTGATATTGTTAATAAAAATAAAAGAAAAATCATTAAGTCTAGATTTAGATAAGGCTTTTGAGTTTATCAGTTGGCCCTACTTGTTTATAGTACATAAAGAATATTATAAATCTAATAAGCCTTTATAGCAACTAAATTTCTTTTGTTAAAATTGGTCCGCTTCTATTTAGCTTAAAAGGTGCAAAAAAAGGGTGTCCTTTGTTCCCCTCTAGTACTTGCTTTCACCTATAGAACCCTTTGTTAATTACATTAGGCCAAATAATGAAATTACTAGATTCACAATAGATAGTAATTATAGCTATAAAGTTCAATTATTTGCAGATGATATTTTGATAAATAATTGAGACATTGAATCCTCACTAGAACACACAATTATCTCTATAGATTTTTAAAAAGTTGCAGGCTTAAAATTTAAAAACTCAAACTAAAACTTTGATTATAAAAAATACTAAATATTTAAAAAAAAGATATTTGAGATAATTCACAAACTGATAAGCTTAGGGTAATTATTAGACCTTCTGTAAAGGATTCAGTTTTAACAAACTATAATAATTCTAATAAATAAAATTACTAAGTTAATTGATAAATGGAATAATTATCTTTTCACAACGGAAGATGGACTCACTTTGATAACAATGGTAATTCTTCCAAAAATGTTATTTGTTACACAATCTTTGATAACTCTCCCTTCTAATTTTTTTTAAAAAGTTGAAGTCTATTCTTACTAAGTTTCTGTGGTTCCCTAACAAACCAAGGAAATATTTTAATTGGCAAATTAAAAGTTTGAAAGAGGGTGGCATAGGTTTCCCAGATATTGAATTCTATGCCAAATCTACAATTCTGAATACAATTTCATTATGGTTAAACTCTTCGTATAAATCTAATTGGAAATCCATCAACGAAGGATTTGCCAGTAATAGGTAGGTTATGGGTTCTTGTATACAATTTGAAGTAAATTTTATTGGATTCTAAAATATGTGTGTATGAATGATAGGGAAATCCCAGTTTTTATCCATTTACAGACCGTGTTATGCATACTTAAAAGTTTTATGAATAATTATTTACTTCAGGACTTATTGCCTTTATTATTCCCTGTACCTAATACTAATGGCTGTTTAGAAACATTTAATCCAAGTAAAATTTTAGAACTTAAAGATACAGATTTAATATTCTGGCATCAATTTTTAAATGGAAATAAAGTATATACATCAGACCATCTACTCGCTAAATATTGTTTAGAGAAAAATAATTGGTTAACTATACAAATTTGCAAAAAAAATGTGTAAGAGATAAAATTAAAAATCTCTATGGATTTTCATGCAAAACATATGCCTAAGATCTTAGATCTTTCTTTACAATCAATAATATTCTAGATAGTGATAAATCTTACTTGTCTGCAATATATAGGATTTTAAGAGTGGAGTTTACTTCTTCCTATTCATGCTTTTGGAATTATTCTTCTACAATCAACACATTTGTGTTCTCTGATAGTGATAAACGTTTAATTCTGAAATCTACATGAAAAATTTATACTTGGAAATTTCTTCAGAGTTTTATTTTTAACTCCTCATAAAATTGAAATATATAAAACTCAATTGCTGGAGATGTAATGAAGACTTTAATGCTGACTCACTCCATGTGACATTAAAATGTAAAATGGTTGCACCATTCTGGACTGAAATTAGAAACTTTATTCAAGCATTGTGGACAGATAAATGTAATATATCAGATTTCTTGATCTTGTTTAAAGCCCCAATTCCAGACTCCATCTTTAAACTAGAGGTGCATCTTCTTTGGTCAATTTTATCCATAACAATAAAAATAGTTGCAAAGAACTGTAAATGTCAAACTACGCTATCTTTCAATTAATTTATATGTTTGGCTAAGAATGTAAAAAAGAACTATCAACCATAAACATGAAAACAGCTAATATCATACATCATTAAAGGTATTGGTTAAAATTATTTGATTGTATTTTGTTATGGACCATTGTAAATAGTTATGACTTTGTTAAATTGTTGTTATACAGATTTAAATACATTTGTTTCAAAAATTATTTAAAAAAAAACTGACCAGGGATGGGTACATCTGTTGCAAATGTCAAGCATTCTAGAACACAAGCTTCATGAAGTGTAACTCAGTATGGACAGGCACTCAAAGAAGTTATTTTTTTTTTCAAAATGAATGGGAATACTATGTATATATGAGATCAGTGTCAAACTGCTGTAATTGAGCTTGAAAATGCAGGAAGTGAATGTAATAATGTGTAAAATCAAAAATTCCTAAGACTCATTATGGTATGCCAAGTATGTTCAATAGCTGAAAAGTGTTAATTTGTTACATTACTAGAATTCTGACCTGATCTAAAGGAAACAATATGAATAATTAATAGTTTGGGGATTTTAAATGTTGCAGGTAGAATGAGAAAAAGTGGATAAATTATCTTTCAAGCCTGCCAATTTTCCATGTTAGCATTTATGTATATAAGAATGCTAAAATGTTTAAAGTACCTTCCTTACGTTGTGCTTTACTGTAGATTATGCTTTTATCTACTAGGACTTTATGTCTCCAGCCTTTTTAAATGGGTTGCAGTGTCAGACAGCAATCCACTCCTTCAGTAATGTTATCTACCCATAACCTTGCTCCTCTCCTGCCATAGATTTTGTTTACATCCCACAGACAATGTGAAACTCCTTTTCTCAGCTGTAGAACAGCAGCAGCTAACATACAGGGAGAAGACTACAGTAGTAAGCACAGTATCTAATTCTGACACTATCTTGCAACAAGCCAAATGCTATACTTCTGTTGCTGCAATGAGCAGTTTAATATATGTAATATTAATTCTTTATTTATGATTACTCAATCTTCAGTGCAACAATGCAAACTTCACTACTTTCTCTTATGTGTAGTCTTCATCCAGGAATTTCACCAGCTGCCTCAAATGGCTATTGGGTACAGTCTGGAATCAGATGCTAGAAATGCGTCCTCCTTCATAATACATTCTCCCATCACCTAGTTTGCTGTTGGTGCTTTTTTTTTTTTTTTTAACAGTTATACTGTTAATGGGAATCACAGTGAGTGCTGGCAACAATAATTTTCATTATTTCAAACACTGAATTTTGCAGACGATCTATTCCACTTGCAGTAAAATATGAAAGAAGATGGAAATTACTTCAAATATAGTTGCAATTAACATTTGGGATGTGGAAATTCCCTACTCATAAGGTAAATCCATCACCCCCAGCTCAAACAAGTTCTGGCGACTCAAATGGTATGTTGGATAACACTCAGAGTATAGTTCTATTTTTTTTCCTCAAGCAACTTCCATCACACACCAATTCATTGACCCACAGCTCTCTCCATTATTGAATTATATCTTTGAACTCACCCCCTCCCATTAGCTTACACATGCAGTGGGAAAGACAACTACCCAATCATACTGTAAGGTATTTTATGCCCCATCAATCACCATGGCAGTGCCAAGAGTCCTGGCATGCTTCCACTCATACAACATGCTCTGTCTATAGTTATGGTAGTACCATGCTGTTTGACAGGCCAAAGTACCAGTCCTTTTTCTTGGCAATCTTCTACAACTGCTGGCATCCACCAGCTGACAGTCACATGGTGCGCCAAAATGCCACCAATCATGGTTGTTAGCTCCCATCCTCCTCAGCTAGCTGTTACATAATACAGGTATTAGTTAACTCTGTGATAGTTGGCAGATAGCCAGGGCTTCATCCTCATGCCACAAAACCAAAACTGTTCAGCTGTAGTCTTCAGATAATGTCTGTGCAAAAGTCTTCAACTTGTACTGTAGATGCAAACTGGCCATGTTATTTTGGTCATCTTTGGACATATACTACATCTTTGGACATATACTACCAGGGGATGGAAGAACTGAACTGCAGTTCTCCCCTAATAATACTGGGTTTATTTAATATTTTATATAGATCTGTTCCAGTAAGTGTGATTGACTTAGCAAGTTGCACGCTCAGCATTGATGGTGAGACGTTCATAAAACTATTGGCTTGGTCCACATAACATCAGCTGGTTGCATGTGCCAGCACTCGTACTTAAGTGCAGTATTAGGGCTCTGGTGTACTTCTGCAGTTTTGTCCTTCAAGTCATTTTGTAAATGAGGGTCCCATTTGCTTGTTACAGTAACTTAGGTGGATGTCAATGATCTTGTAGCATATGTCAAACAACTAGAGTTTTATAATATGCACAGAGCAGCTTCAGTTATATGAGGTTTCAACCCTAACACAGTGGTACAGAGAGATAAAGTACTAAAAGATGAGCTAGAAAGACAAGGGCTGAGGTAGAAGGGTTGCTGTCTGATTCTAAATACGATGTATTCCTTACAGTGGGTCTCAGTCTATATCTCTCAAAAATCACCAAAGCAGATACAGTCCCCTTTGTAATGAAGGAAGAAAAGGCAACTTCCACATATAAAAGAATATGAAATTACTAACTCTTCTGTTGCTGTTGTTGAAAGGTACCCACACTTCACCTAATGTTTAACGATCCTTACTTACCTGTATTTGAATCCCAGCTATCAAATGCCAAGTATGTGCCCACAAACCGCATACTTATTATAGAGAAGCTTTTTATAATATACCCCGACACTTACAACTTTCTAAACTGTTCATATAATCCCGTAACTTAATGACTTTCTAAACTGTTCATATTAATCCTGTGACTTATTTGGCTTTGCTTCTGGTCCACAGACCTGACAAACACTGCTGGTGATAATTGCTGACTCAAGTAATGTAGAGTGCTGAAAAATAAAATATTACTACCCTTGTAATTTATTCCTTTTCAGGGAAATACCCAAGAAAGTAACCATCTTCTAAATCTTCAGCTGAATGCGGTCTACTTATGTGTAGCAGATAAAAAGTAGCAAAGAGGGTAGACCCATGAGTCACACCCTACTTTGTTGGGCTATCCATAGAAATCTACTGAATCAACACCACATTAACTAAGTAACCAAGTTAAATCTTCTCAAAGAAGATACTAATTGAAGTGGAAATTCTTCAAATGCAGCAGTAACCACAGTACATCAGTATGCATTATATTATATACTTGTGATAAATCCAACAAGTCCACCAATGTGGTCTCATTTTCTCTCTCCTTCACCCACTCCCCCATGCAGTAGTTAGAAACAAACTTCAGAAGAATTTAAGAATGCTAGTAAATAAGAACAGGAATATTCTAAAAGACTCTAAGCAATTCTTGCAGATCCTATATGTGTTTAATAATAGATATGAAAGACAAGATGGAGCTCTGCTATTAGTGACACTAGATGTATACTCGTTGTTTACTTGTATTCCGAATATAATCGGATTAGAATTGTTGAGACAATATTTGCTGGAAGAAGGGACATATGATGGAAAGAAAATAGACCTAATATGCTTATTAATGGAGTTAGTTTTAACCAATAATGTGTTGAGTTTTGATGGTTAATTATATAAGCAGAAAGATGGTGTGGCCATGGGGACGGCAAGCACAAATAGCTATGCCAATCTTGTCATGGCCACATGGGAAAACAGGAATGTGCTTACTAATAAAAGATGGCCCCAGATCCAATTTTATAAATGGTTTGTTGATGACCTCTTCCTGTTATGGAGTGGTGATGATGCAACGTTAAAAAAATTCACTACAGAAATTAATAACAGCACTGACTTTCTAAACTTTGAGATGAAATACTCTAGACAGGAAATAGAATTTCTTGACGTAATGATTAGTATGGATTATGTGAATGGGATAACCACCAAGTTGTTTAGGAAGAAATGTCATAGAAATACTTTTACTCCATAGAAGCAGTATGCATCCAGGACATATCTTTAAGAATGTAGTAAAAGGGCAAACACTTAGGACTTCAAGGCTAACAGCCAGGAATGATGAATTTAAGGAAGAACTAACTAGTTTAAAACTCAGACTTAATGAAAGGGGTTAACACTGATAGTATGACCACAGGAATCCTGGATGCATCTACTTCATGGAGAGATAGTATAGGTAAGCCATATTTTTCAATGCCCAATAATGATAGAACAGGTTATGTTCAACATAAAAATGAATCTGTTAGATTCTCTACTTATTTTACCAGCGATGTGAATGTAATAATCAGTGTGATAAAAAAGAACTGGAATATATTATCACAGAATCCAGAAATCAAACAAGTCGTAGGGGAAAATCCAAGTTTTATATTTAAGAACAGGAAATCTTTGAAAAGGATGTTATGCTATCCACACCATAATAAGGGACAAGATATGGCAGGAGTAAAAGGGACGGTTCCTTGTGGTGGATGCAATCAATGTATATACATAAATCATGAGAATGTATTTACACTTCCAGATACTAAACAAATATATGATTTTAGTGTAGCAGCCAATTGTAACACAAACCATGTGGTCTACTTGGCTGTCTGTCAGAAATGCTGTGCATTTTATGTGGGCAAGACTGACAGAGAGCTAAGATTTAGAATCAGGGAACACTTATTAAATATTAGGAATGGTGTTGCTACTAATGTGTTAGCCAAATATGTTTCCTCTGAAGGCAATGACCATAATTTTATGTTCTCAGTTATTGAGAGAATTATTCCTAATGAGAGAGGTGGTGATATAAGGAACCATACAGAGACCCTGAAACTAGGTGGATTATCAGATTAAGAGCTAATAAAGGAAAGGGCCTTAATGATAGAATACCCTTGAAACCAGTTCTGAAGAATAGGAGGTTGTTCAAATGAAATTAAATTATTTTAATGAAAGGCAGAGAAACATATTAAATATATGTTTTAATTGTTTTAACTAATGCATTTTATGATACAGTATTTATTACGTATCTATACTTGAAATGTTCTTCCAGTATGACTTTGTACATATTGCAGAATGACTGCTTTTACTTTAAGTAGTAATTGCTTTAAGCATTAATTGATTTGATTTGATTGGTTTTAATACTGTTTAAATATAGTTGGGAAGGAAGTGTTTGTTTGAAGGTCTGAAGAAGTGATATGTGTATCATGAAAGCGCTTACCTGAGTGAATAAATTTACCTTGGATTTTACCTACATTTCATTCATTCTTCGACTGTGTTTAAACTAGGATATTTTGTGCCTTGGTTACTTTATCATTTCTTTGTGGATTTTTATGACTTTAGTTATTCGTTAATTCATTCATCTATCTATCTATCTATCTATCTATCTATCTATCTATTTATTTTGATGTTCACTGAAGATATGGGGTGGGCATGAATGAGTTTAGGAAGCTGGAAGGCAGTATTTACAAATGTACCGATCAACTTGCTACTGTGTAAGCCAAAGTGCTAGGGGGTTGATCTGTTGTAGGAAGATGGGCAAGTTGGTATGATGGTAACAAGTGGCTTGCTACAGAAATCCTTTTCTTTGTTACTCTTCACGCTTCCTAAAGTGCTGTGGGGGTAGGTGCTACATCGGGAATGGGCACCAAGCACTAGATGAGCCAGATATTGGTTCTGCCCTATTACTACCCTTAATTTTTATCCTCCGCACCTTACTCAAGCATTATACTTCCACCTTACACCAATCATTTGTGACATCCAATCCTTATATCTGCCCAAACTATGTCACAACTATTAGTGAGTCTTCTTTCTATTCATTCATCTATTTGCAACTTCTATCTAATATTTGGCATCATTCAAAACAACCTCTCTCTCCCATACTGCTCTGCACTTCATCCACTCCTTCTGATCTGTCTAACTGACAGTGCTACACAAAATATTTATGAAAACACCCTCCCTCCTTTCCTCTCTTCAGTTTCTCCCTCATGTAATGCAAACAAATTTGAATCTAGCAGTATTGTCATTGCTATCAACATTTCTAACCAACATGCTAATATCTGTGCACTCACTGCACTAACCCATTTAATTTAACTATCATATATCTACTGAACCAAGACTATTACCTTTATTGACTCAAATTTACTACACCATAACTCACCTCACATCTCCCCAACATATTACCGTACATCTACCAATCTACTTTTTCTACCCTCTTCAACTACAGATGCATCAAGCCAAAGTCCTTATAGTAAAATGCAAGCTAAAATGTAAATGGCTCTATACTTTTATGCACAATAATTTCATCCAGAAACTCAGCAGAGATATTTACCTCAGCACTGACCCCACTAAAAACCAACCAGCCATCACATCTACAAATGCTTCTTGATCAACTTCTCCAAGTACCTGCAAATTCCTGCTCCTAAATGTTAGAAGTATATGTAACAAAACCCAAGACATTCAGGCACATCTAGTTACTTAATCCTGATATAGTAGTTATTACTGAAACCTGATTAAAGAATGATATATTAGATAATGAAGTAATTCCCCTGCATATAATATAATCAGGCCCAACAGAAAAATAAATGTGCAGATAGTATTGCCATTATCTACAAAAATGTTTAAAAATAACCCTGCTCCCCCTGCAGATCCCTAAATTTAACAAGGTGGAACACCTTATATCACTCCATAAAATCAACAGTAGAAAGTCTCTATGTATCTCAGCTACATATATTCCACCAGGTAACAATATTTCAACAGCAGAAGATATTGTCTACTAAATATCTGACCATATTTAACAAAAAAACTATTATACTAAGTGACTTCAGCATAGACTAGCAGCATATCAGTAATGACACTCTCTTGGAATCAACTCACTTATATGACTTTACACAGCTACTCACCTCAACCACCAAATCAATAAAAAATTCTGTCAAGACACAAGACTTTAAACTGAATCCTTACCAACAGACCAAACACAATTCAAACATTTGGATGTCTGCAAGATAAAATAAACAACCATCTTTCCACCTATAGAGTCACAAACCACAGTACCCAATCAAAAAGCGTAATTTATAACCAAGTATGTATAGCAATTAAATGTAACAAAGACACCTTTATCAATTTCCTAACCCAAACTAAATGTAAAACCCATGCCACTTGATGTTGTCATCTCACATTTTAGGGAACCCTTTATAAATATTCCCAACAGCCTAGCCTTTGTACAAAAAAATTCAAACCAAGCCCTGTGTCATGGCTAACTAAAGAAATGAAAAAGCCCATGTTTGAAATAGACAAAGCCTGGAAAAACTGGCATAAAAGCAGCACATAGGTTCATAGGTTGGTACTAGGCTATCAGCCCTAGGGCCTATACAAGCCTAGCCATAACAATTCCCTGGCTATTTCTTCCCACACTATTTACTTCCCTTCCAAAAAATAAATTTAATAAATTTAGGCATCTCAGAAATCTCAGTAAGGATTTCAATATAATCGATAAACCTATTACAATAACCTCCAATATAAACACAACAAAAACAAAAAAACTAAGACTTTTTTGTCAAAACTAAACAAGCACATCCTGGCCAAACAACTACACTCTATACTTTTATTTCCGACACCATTTACTCAATACCATCAAAACTGAACTCCTACTTTACTACCAACAGTAATAGCTCTCATTAATAACAATCCCACCCAGATTCCTTGCCTAATGAGTCACATTCATTTTCTTTCTTCACAATCTCCATCAATGCTATGAAAAGAAATAAACCTGCTGAAATTAAAACCAACCCTCTGGCTGTGAAACAACTTCCAGCAGCATACATAAATCATAGGATCATAGAAGATTACTAGGCTAATGGCCCTGCAGCCGTTACAAGCCTAGCCAAGAGTTTATCCCAAAAAAAAAAAAAAGACACCTCAGTCAGCACCTGTTGCCCCAGTCAATGAGGGACAAGGGTGGAACCCCTGGGACAAATTTGTGGTTCCCCATTCCACTCATCAAGGTTGCGTTTGAAGAGGGTCATTGAGGTACTCTGACATGTATGGGAAGTCTGTTCCATAGATGGGGCAGACTCTGGGAGACAAACTTGTCTCTCCAGCAGTTTTGTTGATGTTGCATATTAGATTTAGGCCTATTGAGTGGGTAATGCACAAGGAGTTAGACTTACGGATATGGAGCATCTCCAGTAGGGCAGGGTCTGACATTGCCTTGTAGGCGTGACAAGTGATTTAAGCCAGTCCACATAGGATAGGTATTGGAGGGCCAGGTATTCTCTGTGTGAGGTATTTATGTGGCCTTTCCAGTTGGTGCAGGTGTTTGGAGAGGTACATACCAAATGGGGCATTATACTCAATTATAGGTCTAATAATGGAGGAGTACAGAGAGATAATAACTTCCTTTTTTCTGGATGCAATCCCTTTACTTATGAGATGAACCAGGTAAAAGGCTTTTCCGACCACTGCCGCCACATGATGGTCGAATGTGAGACTGTTGTCAACCTGAGTACCGAGGTCTCTCACCACAGGTTGTGTGCTTAGGGGGTTGCTGTTGATGTGGTAATCAGTAGGGGCCGTGTTTTTGCCGAATGGTACGATAATACATTTTTTGCATTTAACTTACAGCCATGACTTTGCCACAAGTTATTTGTAGCTGTGAGACCCTCTTGCAGTATGTTAACATCAATTGGGGAGTCAATGACAGCACCCAACTTACAGTCATCTGCAAACCTGGTCAGCCACAGGCCTTTTGTCCTTGCCTGGACCTCTGAGAAATATATGCTAAACAGTAGGGGTCCCAGGACAGATCCCTGGGGAACACCACTAGTACTGTCAGAGGTGGCAGTGCCTATTTTGACCTTATGGGTCCAGTGAGCCAGTTTGCCACCCATCTGACTAGATAGGGATTAACACCAAGTTGTGTTGGCTTTTTGATGATGCCTGAGTGAGAGATTGTGTCAAAGGCCTTGGCCAGGTCAAGGTAAGCTATATGTACTGACTTTCCCTCACCCAGGGCCTTGGTAACAGTCTCAAAAAAGTCAACTGGGTTCAGTAGGCAAGATCTGCCCCTGATGAATCCGAGTTGGGTGGGGTCGAGTGCTTGGAGACTGCCTATGTCCTCGCTTATGAGATCGATAATTTTTTATTTTTATTTATTTTATTTTACATTTGTTGACTGGATTAGTCTGGCTGGGCACGTGCCCTTTTTCAGCAGAGACCCAGGAAGAAAAGCTCCAATAAAGTACAAAATATAGCATTCAAGTATAAAGATTATTCAGTGTGGTGTAACAAATAAAGTAAGCAATAAAAAGCTATAAACAAACTATTTACAGTAATTACATTACAATCACAGCAGTGATAAAAACAGCTATTTACAGTCTTAGCAATACAGTCTGATTAGGTAGACGTTTTAAATGAAGGCTTATAACATATAGTAAAGAAGTAAGATTTGAAAAATGGGTGCAGGTAAGTTGGAGGAGGTTTGGAAAAGCTATAAAGAAAGAGGTTGTTGGAAGCACGAAGCAGAGGGAAGAAGGGCTATGAGGAGGGGACTAGATAAGGATAGGAATTTAATATAGGAAAGTAAGATTTGAAAAGATACAGGAGGTTGATAGTAGAAAATTTTTTGTGGAACTACAGGAGAGTGGGTAAGTAAAGTAGAATAGTATGATAGCTAGAAGAGGGGGTAAGGGGGATAAAATGAATATATTTTTATGGTAGCCGAGTATAGTGGCAGTACCAATGATTTTTGAGGTGTTTCTTTAATGCTGATTTGAATAATTTTGTGTTGGTTAGAGACCGTACCTCTTGGGGTAGTTTATTCCAGGTCATAGATGGGTGATAGCTATACAGTTTACATCCAGTTTTGGTTTTGAGTTTATAGATTTGGAGTAAGTTTTGTTTAGAGCTTCTGAGTTGTCTGGAGGGAGAGTAATAGGAAATAAGTGGTGCTAGTGTTGGACAGTATAATGGCAAGTAAAGGATGGAATGAATAATATAGAGTTGAGAGAGTAGAAGAAGGTGAGGTAGTTCTAACCAGTTCATTAGTTTAAGTGAGATGCAGTGATAGGATTTATTGTTTTGATTTGCTGCAAATTGAGCTATCTTATTGTAGGCAGCTTCAAGCTTGGCAAGAAGTGTAGAGTCAAAATTACTAAGGATCTGGGAGCCATACATAATACTGGGTAAGAGGTATGATTGGGAGAGTGTAACTTAGGCATCAGAGGAAAGGAATTTTTTTGATCTGTAGAGCAGTCCAAGTTTTTGATGGGTCTTTTTGATACAGTTATTGATATATATGTCAAACTTCAATTGGTCATCTATGATGATTCCTAAGAGTTTGGTGCTGGATTCTACTTGTATGGAAGTGTTGTTAAGGGATATAATGGAGAAAGTAGATTTGATATAGGACAGAGTTTTAGGGAGGAATAGTAGCAGTTTTGTTTTTTTTTTTTATTTAGAATGAGTTGATTGACAGTAAGCCAAGATTCTATTGAGTTAAAGGCAGTTTGGGTGGCAGAATGGAGCTGGCTATAGTAGTAATGGTCATCAGCATATTTTGAACTAGGGAAGTCAAGGGGGAGGAGGTGTACAGATTGTTAGTGAAAATATTGAAAAGTAGTGGTCCTAAAATGTAGCCTTGAGGTACAACCATTTGGACTGGTAGAGTGATGAGAGTTCAGACTGCCATTTAACTGATTGGGTTAGATTGGAGAGATAGCTATAGAACCATGAAACAGCTTCAGGGGAGAAGTTTAGTTCTTGTAGTTTATTCAAGAGGAGAGGATGAGAGACAGTATCAAATGCCTTTGACATATCTCGAAATAGGCATGAAACTAGCTTGTGGTCATCCCTGGCAAGAGAGACTGTGTGGAGAAAGGATAGGAGTGCTATGGTAGTGCTATGTCTAGGTCTGAAGCCATGTTGAATAGGAGTTACAAGGTTGTGCTTAGAAAGATATTGCATGACCTGTTTGTGAACACATTTTTCAAGGACTTTGAAAAGAGGCAACAAGATAGCAATGGGACAGAAGTTAGAGATATCAGAGGAGTCGCCGCCTTTTTATATTGGAAGAGTATGAAACTGCTGCCAAATGGTTGGGACTTCTCCTTCTGAGATAGAGCGATTTATTAGAATGGAAACTGGTAGGGCAAGGGTCTCCAATGCAAGTTGCAGAAAGTTAGTTGGAATTTTATCTGTGGATGGGGAGCAGGGTTTTAAGTTGGATAGTAAAGTCTTGATGAAGGAAGTTGGCACTGGTTTGAGAGAGGAGGAGTTGGAGAGGGATGTGGATGAAGGAGGATTTGTGACAGGAGGATTTGAAGTAGATGGTGTGTTAAACTTTGATAGCTTGGATAAGGCGTCAATAATGTAGGAGTTAACTAGGGAGGCAGTTTCTAAAGGGGTGTTGTCTGGGGATGGGTTTGGGGGAGAAGGATTGCCTGGGTGGAGTATCTGGTTAATTGAGTGCCAGAATTTTTGCAGTAGGAGGGTTACAGTAAAAGTCTTTTTTATCTATGTTTATATATTTCTTTGTTAAGTTCCTTGCTTCTCTATATTTTTGTAGATCTTTAGGAAGTTTAGTTTGGGAAAAGTTTTTCCAAAGTTTATATCTATTTTTCATAAGGTTGAGAGTAGTTTTGGATAGCCAGGGTGAGACTGTTGATTTGATGCGAATGGTACGAATGGGAGCTACAGAGTCTAGTATGCTGAAAAAGATAAAGTTGAAGCAAACAACAGCATCATCTAATGAGAGGTATTTTAGAATGCCCCAATCAACTGCAGAGAAGAGGGCATTAAGAGTGTCAGGGTTAAAGTTTGAGAGTTTGTGGCAGGTGATATATCTGGGTGGCTTTGAAAGTTGGGGAGAAAACCTAGTCACTTTTACAGGGGAGTGATCACTTAAGCAGTTTTGCAATGAGTTTTGCAATGTTTGGGGGCTATGGTATTTCAAAGGTTGGGATACTAATATCCAGTCTATTAATGTACGAGTAGTGTGAGAGTTATTAGAATGGGTTGGGTGGGAGATCAACTGAGAGAAGGCATACAAGTTAATGTTAGTTTTTGAGTTGTCATTAGTGATAGATAACCAGTTGATATTCATGTCCCCATGAATAATACTTATATTGTGACAGTTGTGTGAGAAATAAGAGAGAATATTTTGTAAATTGGAGATATCACCTGGGGGTATATAAATTGCAGCAATGGTAATGGAGGTGTGGTCATTAATTTTGAGATTTGCCATTATCAGTTCACCAGGTGCAAAGGATGGGGTAGATTTAGGTAGCAAAGTTAAGATAAGATGGTTAGTATAAAGTATTGCTATGCCACCTCCTTTTTTGCTAGGGCGATCTAGGCGTAGTATGTTATAACCTGGGGGGAAGGATGTCATTATCAGGGATATGTGGTTTTAACCAGGTTTCAGTCAAGGAGACAATATCAGGGTTGTAATTAGTAATTCAGGCGTGAAGTTCACAGACTTTGTTTAGTATACTGCGAGTGTTGATAGAGTACACAAAACACTTACATTTGCAGAATAAGATAATAGTAGATTCACTGTCCGAGCAGCCACTAGGTTCAGAGAGCAAACAAATGCTTAAAATACTTGGCAACAAACACCCGGTAGCCTTACTAGTGCAGCATTCCTACATTTAACACAAGTAAAAGCTAAGTTACAGTTACAGGGTCCACAAACATTTTTAAGTGTTATTACAATTTCCAACCTCAAACACTTACAGGCAACACAGGGTTTACATTTCATATGGATTTCAGACAGCAAGGGGTCTGAGTTTTAAGAAGACAAGCCTACGCAGTACATTTAATGCAGGCAGTTTCAGCTCACAAGCACTATGAACGCTAGTGCTATTAATAGTTTAAAGTCATCAACAGCGGCTATCTAGTTGGAAAAAAGGATGTGTTGCATACTGTTTTAAGTAGCCTTAGCAATTGTAATTGATCAACAAATTATAATCGCACATTAATATCCATATTGTAGACAGTCGTACAGGCACTTCGGGCTGAAAATAACACCAGAGAGAGAAATCAGTCTTATAAAAGATTGCTCCAACAGTTACTTCTAGTAACGTACAATCTGCTAATGAATACAGCAAGTATACTGCACTCAAAACAAGTTACTCTATAGGAAACCAGCTAGGATATATAACATTACAATAATAGGCATTCATGTAGGATACCGTAGCAATAGTAGATACTAGGGTGGGATGCCGTTAATCCAGGAAACACCTACCCGAAGGGAAAGGCAATTCCTGATATACCTTAAACAGCAATAAAAATACAATTGAGCACACAGATTTTATGGTGCTGTAAACTAGCTCTAACACATACCTGCTGAGCACGCTACCACTGGGATCCTGTCCACTAGCCATGTGTGTGTGTGTGTGTGTGTGTGTGTGTGTGTGTGTGTGTGTGTGTGTGTGTGTGTGTGTGTGTGTGTGTGTGTGTGTGTGTGTGTGTGTATGTGTGTGTAAGGCAGATTCAAAGATGGCACCCAAAGCACGGGAGGTGTGATAATACCTCGGGCTTATAGTGATAGGTAGGGATGGGGGCACGGCATCACCTACTGGAGTGAGATCACCCCAAAAAACAGCCTGTCCCACTCGAGGAGGTCAGGCTAAACACAAGTTTCAGCTTTAAAATATAAAAGTTTGGTACAAGAGGTCAATAACCAGGTGTACAGTAGGCAGGGGAATTTGTATGGCAGTAATCTGTAGATGGGAGTATGGGAATGGCAGTAGGAACCCGTGGTATAGTGTTCACCTTCAGTAATTAACACTAAAAGCAGTTTGAAATACTCAGACTTAGCAGATACACACTATATTCAGCCCTGCACGATATGCTCTATACTTCACAGAGATATTAACATACTTAGTGTGTATCCCTCTCTGATTAGCTTTCATATAATGTTCTGGTCAGGGCCATTTTCCCGGTCGCTGAAGGGGGGGTAACCAAGTAGCGGTATTTGAGATAGGAAGTCCAGGATATTTGTAGGTAAACAGGAGGGAGAATGGTTAGTGTGTATCCCTCGCTGATTAGCTTTCTTATGTTCTGGTCAGGGCCGCTTTCCTGGTCGCTGAAGGGGGGTAACCAAGTAGTGGTATTTGAGATAGGAAGTCCAGGATATTTGTCGGAAAAACAGGAGGGAGAATGGTGGTTGAGCACGCTACCAATGGGATCCTGTCCACCAGTTGTGTGTGTGTGTGTGTGTGTGTGTGTGTGTGTGTGTGTGTGTGTGGGGAAAGGCAGATTCAAAGAATCTTATAATACACTTCACGACTTTACAGATTAGACTTGTCATGCTGATAAGACAATAGTTTCCTGGGTCAGGAGTGGCACCACCTTTGTGCATAGGGATGACAATGGCAGTTCTCCACTCTGCTGGAATGAAGCCTGTAGCTAGGCTATGGTTGAATAAGGTGCTCAATGGCAAAGCTAGTTCTTGCTGTAGATGGTGCAGAATACAGCCTGGGATACTATTAGATCCCATGGAAGCTGTGTTCTTTGCCTTGGATAGGGCCTTTAACACTTGATCTACAGAGATGCAAGGTATAGGACAAGTATCGGTGATGTCAACTGGGCCTTTGGGGGGCAATAAGGGGGTGACGTTTTCACTGTACCTATAAACCAGCAGGTTGGCTAAGTCAGCAGGATCAGTGTAAGCGGTACCCTTAAATACTAGTTCGGAGCAAACTTGGGCTTTGCCATCGAGGTTCCTAACATAGCTGAAGAAGGACTTGTGGTTTTCCTTTGTTTTGGAGGTTAGTTTCAACTCATAATTGGCTTTGGAGGTTTTCACAAGTGAATTAATTTGCTTGTTAAAGCAGAGGAGGGGGGTTTTCCAATCTGGAATTTGTTCCTTTTTACCCTTGGATAACAGTTTCTTCCTTTTGTTGTAAAGCCTATTGGTAGAGGATGTCCACCAGACAGGTTAGTGTTTTCTTTAGAAGCAGATTTTAGATCTGCTGGGTATGGCTGAGTCCATGCAGTTGTACAGGTGCGTGTATACTGCACTGGTGTACTGTTCAGCATGGCTGTCTGCATCATCTGAGGGGGTGGTGGTGTGAAGCTGCTGATACCTTCCCTTAGGAGGTTGTAGTCAGTGTTTGAGAAGTTTTTTAGCCTGGTTATGGCTGTGGAGGGGTTGGGTGGGATAGAAACTTCGAATGAGACAGACCAATAATCTGATCTCACCAGGAAAGAACATACTATAGGAGTGGTGCAGCAATCACCCATGTTGGTGAGAACCAAGTCCAGTATGTTATCTCCCCTTGTGGGGGATAAGACCAGCTGATCTAATGCATTAGAATTGATGAAGTCAAGGAATCATTGGGTGAGTGCATTAGTGAAGGAATAGTTCACCCGGCCTATGGTGGGGTAGTTGAAGTCACCAAGGATCAGGGTGTTAGGGGGTACCTTGCTGGAGTTAAATAGGTCCAGGTAGGAGGTGTAGGTGTCCTGAGACATGGAGGTGGGACTATAGCTGGGTATAACTTGGATGGGTATTTTGCCAACTGTCAGTTGCACCTGGAGTAATTCCAGTGCATCATGTTGGTAAACCAGTCTGGAGGTGTGCCTGTCCTTAATGAAGACAGAGACTCCACCACCCTTTATAGTAGTCGACTATGTAGCTTTCCCTGTATTGATACTAGTAAACTGATTAACATCCAAGAGATATATCCCATCAATTTGGGAAAAAAATCCTACATAATACCTTTCCACAAATGTTACACATCAGCAGAGTATCAGCTCAATTGCCATCCTATCCCCTCAATCAAAAATACTGGAAAAATGCATCCACACACAACTTATTCAACATTTTATAAACAAACCACATACCGTCACCTACCTCTCCAGCATAATTCAATATGCTATTCAATATGCTGATAACTCAACCCTTTTATGTGGGTCTATATCATGTAGTCGAAGTATGACAACTTCGAACGTGATATGGTCGAAACCATAAGTTTGAAGTTGTCATACTTAGATTGTAAAAATAAATAAATAAATAAAATAAAAACAAAAAGAACATACCTGAGGGTTGTAAGAAGGGGGGCAAGCCCCCCTGGACCCCTCCACACCCCCTGCTCTTTAAATATACCAACTTGGAAGTCACACTACAGTGCAGTAAAGGACATATTCCCTTTACTGTACTGTAGCATGACCTCGGAGTTGGTATATTTATAGAGCGGGGGTCTGATGGGTGCAGGTGGGCTTTCCCTCCTGCATACAACCTTTTATTTTGTTTTCCCTTTTTTATTTTTTTACACATAGTCGAAGTTCTGTAACTTCAGACATATGTGTTCGTACATATGGTAGTCGAAGTTATGGAACTTCGACTATGTGATATAGACCCTTATATGTATAGCACCTTTCCTAACAGCACTTCAGGACATAATCCAGAATTCATTCACTTCTATTAAAACTTGCCTTAAACATGTATATCAAACTTTAAATCCTAAAACAAAACTTATGCTCTTTACTCCTAAACAATATCAAAACGAAAGACAATGTTTCATAATAACCTCATCCAACAACACAAAAACTGAAAATGAAACCCAAACAAAACTTTTGGGTGTCCTAATTGACAACAACCAAATATGACCAGCAAATATCACAAGCCATTATAAAACACACACACACCAGTAATTTGAGTTTTCCTATAGAACTCTTGACAGATGATGCAAAACAAACACTGGCATCTACCTATCTTCTTCCATTCCTACTATATTCCTCACCTATTCACATAAACATAAATACTACACTTATAGCTAAATTCTACACCTTTCAAAATAAATAGTCAAATTTGTACCAACTTACATATAGGACTCATCCTTGCAGAGCCCTGAAACAACTAAACTTGCTTGGCAAGACTATGTTGTATTTAATTTCTCACATGCCCTAAACTTTCCGGGGAGTAATAGATAAACCTGCTTTACTTGCATGTTTCTCCACAAGAGCATTTTAACCATATTGTTTATCTCCCCATTCTTTCAAAAGTCATTGTGTATTTTATGATCTTCTCTTTTGCTGTTGTGAAAGTTAGATCATCATACTTCATATAATGGAACTTCTCCTGTAGTTTAGTACTGCGAACATTCACTGTCCTAGGATGGGAAAATATCATGGAGAATTAATTATTTTCTTCACTACCTTACCTCCAACACGGATGCACATCTTTTCCAAAACATTGTAAGATTCCAGGGTGCCATAGAAATTCTTAGAATTAGTAACAATATCCTCTGAAAATGAAGCACTCAAATATGATATTACTCCAGATTAGTTTGATATTTACAAATAAAATATGTTTCATCCTGTTAAATCACCAGTGAACTCCACTAGAGGGAGTATTAGATTGAACATTTTCAGTATGAATCTGCACCTCTACAACCAGTATTTTATTTCTCAGGTGCACCGACTGATTTTTCATATCTGACTTCCATAGATTATCCAATACAAAGTATAAGACCACCTACTGCCTAAATACCACAACTGGTAGAAAGTGTTACTGCACATAAGGCTTAAATGTGCTTTTATAATCCTATTTAGTGACACTGCTTACATTGCACTTATAGAACAAAACTCATCTCACTTTTCATAAATAATCAACGTTTTTCACATGTTGGATGCCAGAGTTGGAGTCTTTTCCCTGAATTTGCATCATCTAAGGGTTAAATCTAAATCCCCAGCTCATCTAAAACTTTAGCAGGCAACAAATAACAGAACAAGAATGCTGCACATAGCTCAGTAGATGAAACTTAGAACACTAATATGTGAATGACAGTAATAAAAGTCAAGGTTTGTAAAGGAATTAGGTATATAACCATTGGAAACATATTTTGAATGCTATTGGTATTGCTCTAAGCCTTGTAGAGAGGTCAAAACCACAAAGCTTTCTTCATATACCGTGCTTCAGGAAATGTGAATCAGTGCATGCATTTCTGTAATTTGAAACCTTGCAGATATAGATAACAGCAGTTTGCAAGCATATTTCTGGTGAAAAGCTGAAGATATTGTGCCAGAGCGTGTTTGGAGTACAATATTGTTTCTTCTGATGTGAAAATTCCCAGGTGATTCATTCTAGCAGCATGTGAATCTTTTCCCCAAGTAGGAATAACCCCCAGTCCTCTGTATACCTTCATTTACATAATGCCAGTCACCCAGGGAACGCCAGTGATATCCTGCTTTATGTACCCTCAGCTATTAGCTTGTTAAGCTGACAATTTCACTTTAACTAATTTATTTTAATATTTTTGCAAATTTTTAATGTTCTTAAGAGGTAGACCCTTCTACTATGACAGGACATACTGCACGTTTTTTGATATATGCATAGAGCTCTCTCTTTGACATCTTCAGTATACCTCTCAACCTTTCAACACCAAAATGAAGAATACTACCACTCAATGTAGAACAAATGGGCAAAATGTGGAATGCTTTCTAACAATTTCAGCTAGGAATCTAGTGAAAATGTTATTTTTTTACCTGTATATTTATTTTAATTAATTAATTAATATTATTCAGTTCCGTTTACCATGGATATCAGTTAAAAAATTGCTAACACAATGTGTGACAGACCTTTTCAATGTGGAACTTCAAGGAGCATGAACTCTTTAAGATCCCAAATGAAGAACGTTCCTTGTAATGAGGTACACTCAAGAGGTGTGATCTTCAGTCTGGAGTGGCCAGTTTTTATACATTATACAGATGCATGTCACTAGTACATATGCCATGTCTAAACAAATAGGAATGTTTTAGTAGATTTATTTATCCCAGTTGCATGAGAATGGTGCATGTGTGTGTTTCAGCTTCACCCCTCTAATATTTTGCACTTACATTACAAAACACTAAACTTCAGTCATAACCCCTTTCATTTTTACAAATTGTGTATTAATGGGGTTTGATGTAATGGTATGGCTATTTACCTTACAGAACAGTGTTTGATTCTTACTGTAGGAAGCATGGCTGTGCCTTAAAAAGCTCCCCTGGAGTCATTAGCTTAGTAATCACTATGAACAATTAATCTATAATACAAAGCATAGCATTTCAGTAGTCTAAAAAGTGACTAATAATAAAATGTATCCATGTTTCTTCTATATTCCTCATTATGTTTGGTCTTGTTCCTGATTTCTTACTGAACACACTGAGTTTTATGATAAGCGCATACTAAGTCGCTTTGCTGCCTGTCTCAGCTTGCCATATCAGTTAGAGGTACAGTGAATGTTATCGACTGAATCTGCAGATCGTTAGAGGCAAACAGGGGTGCCAAAGGGTATTTCTGCTTCTGTGATAATTGAGTAAAGAAGCAAAGACTGTTTACAGGTGCACCGAAGAATAACAACAGAGAAGGAGAACTGAATGCACACATATAAGCATCTCTGCCACGGGATCATAGAGCTTTTTAGTCTTTGATTTCATTATGAATGAAAATAATGCTTTTATTCATTCACTTGCTTACAAAATTCTGCTTGTTCCGCAAATGATGAATGCCGTTTTGTCTCTCTTCATATTACCAACTATAGTGTACAAAATTTATTCACTGCATTTTACATGAAAATGATTTCACATTAATAGAGATGCTGCCTCCAAGTATGTTAAAATACATAAAAAAAACTACAGACAAAAGTCACTACATTTTTAGGAACCTTCAGCATTTCACTGTCTCCTTGCATACTGAAAAGTTTCAGAATTATAACCATAGAGCTGTGTTCCACATAGTCAAGAAATCAGAAGCACCACCTGCGAGTGACACTGACAAAAAATTAGACCCATATCCTGCCAAATGTTATTAGTGATGTGTTAGTGTTACACACAAACTGAATAAAAGCAGGTACAAAAAGTCCTGAACACAAAACTCTACATGTTTCTCTTGAAAGACTCCAGGAGTAGAAAATGACAGTTTTAATATTAGCACAATATTTAGCTTAAGAAGTGTCATATGATGTAATTATGTGGTTGAATGGGGGCATAACAGCATCTTACATTTTGTGGTGGTATGGTAAATTCCAGTCAATGGAATTTTATTAAAAACTTAAGCCCCTGAGAGGTTGCTATACATTATGAATGTAAGATTTAAAAAAAAAACACATTTTAATGTTAGAGGGGGGGTATTCATAATTTTTTTTACCATTAATCGTGAATCTATTTTTTTAAATCATTTTAAAATATGTGTATGAGTGTATGTATATCTGTGGATTTGTGTGTCTGTGTGTGCATGTATTTGCACATGGATAAGCATGTAGGTGTGTGTGTGTGTGTCTGTGTGTGTGTGTGTGTGTGTGTGTGTGTGTGTGTGTGTGTGTGTGTGTGTGTGTGTATATATACACATGCATATGTGTGTGTGTGCATGCATATGTTTGTCTGTGTTTGTGTGTGCATTTGTATTTCTGAGTGTGTTTTTGTCTGTGTCTACATGTATTTGCACATTTTGCATATCTGAGCATGCAGGTGTGTGTGTGTGTGTGTGTGTGTGTGTGTGTGTGTGTGTGTGTGTGTGTGTGTGTGTGTGTGTGTGTGTGTTTGAGTGTATGCAGGTTAGTATGTGTGCGCTACTTATCTGGTTTGCAATTTTAGTACCATCTACACTGCATTTAGCGGCATGCATGTCATGCTGTGTAATATCATCTGCCAAGGCAAATATCCAAGAGAACTATTAGATAGTCCTTGCCTCTCTCATTACTATCTCTCTCCGTTTTGCCTTTTTTATTTGTATGGGACAGCAATAAATTCCAAAAATGAAAAGAATACAATGATATTTTATATGAAAGTCATGTTATTTTTTCACAACAAAAACACACCATTTTCCCACTTAACTGAGTGCTAGCCTAATAGTGTTTGACAGGAAGCTAGAAAACAGGAAATGGTATTCGAAATATACCTGCCATTGTGTTCATCACCATGCAAATCCAAATTATACATGTTTTCGACCCAGGGCATGATGCATACTAAAGCAGAACTAATACCATAAATGGCAAAAAAATGTCAACTAGATAAGCAACAGATTCTTGTCTGAATGGCAGTTTTGGTTAAGTGCAGCAGAAAATGTTGCTCAATGAGAAAAAAATGTTGCTGGGGTAGGATTTCTCCTTATCACAAAGCTGTAGTCATCACAGATTTAGTTATTGTTGCAAACATCTGAGAATTATGAGAATGAAAATTACAAACAGTTGCAAACATATGAGAAATTAATCAAATCACAGGGGACTTTGTCTAAACAGCACCCAAACAAATGTTATAATAAGTCTGAATAAAACATTTATTGTTATTTAGATAAAACTTCTGTTAACTGCAGATGCTTTAGAACACATAAGCGGGAGACTGGAAGACAGAAAAATAGGAGTTTGACAGCCTCCTGGTTACATAATCATTTAAACAAATTCATAAAATGAAAAAAACAAAGACATGCCTGGGAACCATATCACACTGGTGCAGCAAGGGGCCAGTAAGCAGAGCCCTGACTGATATATCCATACAGAAATGGGAACATTCAAGAATTGAGTAGTAGCTATGAACATGTACAGTAGACAGCACTATACTGGTAACCTAATACTTTCAGATAGTGAAACAAATGAAATGCCATAGATGAGTTAATTTAGCAATTATAACACTAATGTTAGCATACATAAATGCAATTTAATTGGCAGTAGTAGTTTGAGAAGAGAAGGGGAATGGCTGTTACAGGCACAATGATGACAATTACATCCATACAGTATATGCAGCGCTTGGAGACAGGGATAAAACAGAAAGAAACAGCCAGAAATATTGACCATTTCTCTAAGTGGATTGCTTTTCCTGGCTCAAAAGGAAATTGTAAGGTAAATACCATGGTCTGAGATATTAAAAAGTGAATTCTGTGGATTTGGGGAGCAGACTAAATGGTAGAGCTATGATGGTAGAAAACATGGGGGGATATTGAGGAGACAGAGTGAGAATTATGCAGGTAGTTGTGAAATAACTTAAGACAGAAGAATACAGGCAAAAAAAATGAAAAAGAAGGCTGAAGACATAATTTTAAGCAGGTAGAAGAAATTGTAAGACAGAAAAGGTCAACATTTCTGAATAAGACAATACAGAATGTTATGTGATGATCAGGAAAGCAATGTAATAAACCAATCATAACTTTATAAGTAAATGTAAATCAAAGTGAAAAAAAAGATGTCTATTCAGTTATTTTGGTGAAAGGAAAATTATATCTTAGCTAGTCTTCAGAAAGGTGGCTAGAAAGATGAATAGCATAGTTAGCAGAGGTTCTTGACAATTGCTTTTTAGAATAGTTTAGGACTTTTAAAGGAAAATATAAAATGCTGCACTCCAGACTGAGAAACGCAGATGAAGAAGCCAGGATGTATTGCATATACATGAGAGTTTGGAAGAGAAGGATATAAATGGCTAGTCTGACAGAGGACAGGCACCGACACATGATGGGTTTACACTAAAGATACTCCGCGATTTATCTAGGCTTTGGGTAGTCTGTTCATTACGCAGCTTGGGTTAGGAAATCCTTAAGGACTACTGGGTCATCACAGTTGTACTGGTGCACAACAGAGAAGTAAGGATGCATTCCAAAGAATTAGTAGCACCAGTTGTGGATTTTATCTTCGGGAGCTGGAAAATTTAAACAGTGATTTTATAGGCTCCTTTATAGTATGTGCGAATTATATTTCATGACAGCAGCTTAATTCTGCTGTCAGTATCACCAACTAAACAAAAAGTCTTTCTGGATGCTAGCAGTGTAAACAAATAAAAGTTTACTGAATGGCTTACAAAATAAGTTAAATCATACTTGCTTATATTTGCCATAATAAATCAGTCAGAGTGATATTTTATTAGTTTTTTAAAAAATTACACACAATGAGATTTCAAAAATCATAATCTAACCTTAATAAAAGCTAAATTATGGTAAGGGAACAAAAACATTTTTCTTTTTATTTCTAGTCAAATGATTAATTAGACATATTTTGTAAATATACATCACTAGCTATAATGTAAAACAATCATAATTTGAGAAGAAAAATTAGCCTTGCCAAATGACTAAAAAGTTTAAACATAATCAAGTAAACATTGTATGTTTTTTTATGGGGGCAAAAAATAGGTCAAAAATAACTTAGACAAACTCAAACTCTATTCACTTGAAATGAAAAATGGACCTAATAGTTGCTTAGTCTATACCATGCAGAAGGCCTAATGGCCGTGGAGCAGAAATTTCTGTTTATAGTACATAGTCATCAATCCAAGATTGCTTAGAGACCTGGCTACTGAGGGAGGGAGGCTGATATGTTGGACCAGTAGACAAGCAGACTTTGAATGCTGAAAATGAGTTACCTCATGTCTTATATGGACTGTTACTGTACTCTGAGAATATGGATAGCAAAACCAGAATGGAAAGGCCTGGATCCTCAGCAGGGAGACTAGATGGTAGAAAAATTGCCTGCAGATGTGCACACTGGTCACTCCACTGGAAGCATACTTGTTCTTGGATGGAGGAATTGCAGTAATATGCTCATGACAGGTGACCATGTCCTCACCCTCCATGTGGCATGAGTAAGTGTATGTTAGACATTTTCTGGGGGTTGGATCACCCAAGATCAGATGAAATGAAAAAAAAATCTGCCTACCTCTTCTGACACTGACAGTGAAGTAGGTCAGATGACAATCTACCAGGAGGGACTGGTTACAAATAATAAAATGTGAGTGTATTAAAAAAGACATTTCTCAGACATCACAATCTAAATAGCTTGTGATGTAATTAAACATCAACAATTCAAAGAAGAAGAACATAGTTCAAGATTTGAAAGTTATTCAGTAACATAGAAAAAAACATATAAAAACAGTCACATGAAGGTTTTACATCTGCATAAAACAGTGTAGGTAAAAAAATGTATTAGACTACTTGTGAAGTTGTTTGGAGTCTATGCAAAGAACTTTATTTCAATTTGTCATGTATTGACCAAATGAAATGAAGTTGAGGAAAAACAAAAATTTGAAAAAAATAACAAATTTAGCATTATAAACACTTAACTATAGCAAACAATTAAATTAAATGCACTAAGCAAGAAATATGACAATGGAACCCTACTGAATTTTATAAGTTTAATACCAGTCATGAATGGGCAAAATGTTCTACCGATAGTATATTTTCTCAAATTTTAGATCTTTAGATCTTTGCCCTCAATGTTGAGTACATTCAGGTACTGATCTTCACAGTTTCAAAATGCTGGTATAAAAGGAATGGTTTACATTGAAGTGGATAAATGATTGAACATTTTCACCTAAATGTGTTGATTTGCATACTGCTACCTATTATCAGTAATCCGCAATTGGGTTTGGTAACCCACAACTAGTATAGTTTGATCACAAAGATAAAGTTCAAGTGATTAAAAAAAAACAACTGTGGGCAAAGCCTGCATTACCCACACACAGAAGTGGAGTATTGCTATTATACAATAACATTATTTAAGAAAAAAAGGCTTTTCTTTTATAAATAATGTCATTGTTTAAAAGGACCCTAGTGCTCTTCCACCCTTTTCTTGTAGTCTGGAATTTCCAACATATGTACTGCACATTTTTATTGGCTGTACAGTACATTGCTGTCTCTGCCTTTTAAAAAGATGTGTATATACTTATGCTGGTACATTTCGCATACATCTTCATCTCATTTTTGACAGAATGTGCAGATGCTTGCTTCATATTTTTGTTCTCCTTTTCATAAAAGCTGTGGCTTTCTGAAAAATCATTGAGGAATGAAGTCACTCAAACAGAGACCTCTCTATTTTGGGAGGTAAGAGTTTGTACGGAATGTTGTGGGGCTGCTTGTAGGCATTCTCCCAGTATCAGAACCCATGAAGTTTTTTTATTGTATTATTCTACTCCATAGGCAGTTTAGAAGTGAGAGAAAATGTAAAACTGAGAGGGGTTCCTAGTGTGATAGTATATGCCGCTTACACGGTGAATGGACAAAATTAGATAATGTCCTGACTTAACTGTATTTGTTTTGTTTTTTTTTTTTTTTTTTTTCATAGTTTCTTTTGTAAAGCATATATTTTTGAATCAAGTACTGTAGTATACCTGTTCTTAACATTATCTGCATTTATTCAGACCTGGAATTTAAAATAAAAATTTAAATAAATAAATAAATGACTGTACTGAAGAAATGCTAAGACTCATTTCTGTTGTCAGTGTTGGATTTACAGAGCACACTAACTAGTTTCTCCCATCAGCAAACACATTTCTGAATATGAAATTACTTTCATTTTATAATAAACATAACAGCACTTGCTTATTTATATAGTGGCAATTTACTTGTTCTCTAGTTTATGTATAATCTTTCTATAATTGAGGGTGAAGTTGTATAAATGGCATAGTTACAATAGTCATTTCAGTTTATAAAGCTAGCAGCAAGCAAGAACTAGATTCCCATGTATGCCTATTAATCTGGTTTTCACATGCAGAAAAATATTAGAAAACATGCAAAGGGCATGCACAATCTGTTTTTTCAAAGGTAAGTTTCTATACAAGAAGAGCCAATCAGATTAATGAAATATTAGATTGTGTACAATAATTATGCATTACATTTGTGAACATATTAAAAAATAAAAATAAATCCAGGAATAAAAATGCTTGAATATTTTTATATGTTTGATAAATTATTTAATAAACTGTTCATAATGGATACATGTCTATCCGTGGAAGACCAAAGCATCAAATAGCATGCATCAAATATGCTGTTCATTGAGCCATTCTCACTAAGATCACATTATGGTAGAGACAAGGAAATTTGCCCTTCCCCCACCGTGGTGTGATCTCTGAGTTGGTATATATAATTAGTGGGGAGTAATGGGGGGTGCAGCCCCCCACATGAGGAGGTTTTGATGAATGGCATTTATAATGTAATGTCATTTGATGCTTTTACTCTTACCATAGACCCACTGATAATTTCTATTGGTACATCACAAGTCTCTATCCTGCTCTAAAGGACCTGCCTAGTCTGTAAAAGACCCCTTTCATCCAATTCCAGTCATCCCAACACCTGGCCAAAGATTTCTGCTGCCCAGTGACTTGATTTTTTTCTTCCCTGCTTTAACGGATTAAGAAAGTATGCTATACCCACGTCCTACTTGTTACGTGTATCTGTTTAATTTACACTTTAACCAGTATAGGTTGTAAACTGCTTCTGTGTAAGTTATCCTGTACCAAGTATAGATAGTATTTAAGCCACTGAGCCAGGACTCCAGCAGCCATACTCCTCTCCATCTGTGTTCCTACTGCCATATCCTCATACCCTTGGACCCATTATCTGTTTCACCCCTACCTGCTATTTCTATCACAGTTACCTTGTTGTATTCTAGTCTCTGCCCACTAGGTGGCACTCCAAGCTAACTTTAGGCTATAATCATTCCCCCCACTTTTCCTAGTTTCTTCTTCTCTGGATCTTCTCTCAGAGTGTCCCCTTGCCTAGCTGAGAATCTTTCTGCATTGTTCTGCTGCTCTTATCCCATATCACACCCTCTAGCCCCATTATACCTCTCCTTTTTTTCTGCCTGCTCCACTATCCTTTCTTACCACCAAACTATACTTACCTCTGGCCACCTTCTCTGTAGCTGGAACTTGCTACTCACCGATTGTCTCTGCAAAATCTTCCTCTACCTGCTCTAACCCGCTCCGTTCGCCCTGCGGGCTCACTCTGCTCCCCTACCTTACCCCCAAATCCCACCCACCCCAGCACTGTTAGCTTTATACCTGCATAACCACACCCCCTGCCCCTCAACTTCCTATCACAACCTACTTCCACTTAACACTCCCCATTTCCTATAAGAATAATTCCTAAACAGAACTTATTAACCTTTAAACCCTCACCATACCTAACCTTACTATTACCTTCTGCATTTACCAACTAAACTTAACTTCCTTTCACATTTGTAACCTTTGCCCTCAAAAACTCCAAAATTCACAAACCAATGAAGAAGCTGACAGAAAATGAGCTTTCAAAAGCAGTTCACTCAAGAGAAGTGTGAATAATTTTATAATTTTATTATTGTTGTTAGCACACACTTTCGGAGAGCTCTGTGTCCCTCCTTCCTCAGACACAAAAACAATACAATAATTAACTAAAAATACTTTATATGTACCTCAAATCAATTTTAATTTTAAGACTCATTTAAAAATAAATAAAAACTAATAAACTAATATCACCTTTTTAAGGCAAAACTTTTTAAAATGCAACTTAAAGACACGTGTCTTAAAATTAAAATTGTTTTTTAAATGAAGGTTTTTATCTGTGTTATATACATATTTAGGTATAATGCATATTTCTGCTCTTGATTTACACATTATATATATATATATATATATATATATATATATATATATATATATATATATATATATATATATACATATTATATTTATTATAGTTTTATATATATATATGTTTATATTTGGTTATAAATTAAATATAGATTTTTTCTGCTTGTCTAATTACTTAAATTATACATTGTTTGAACGGCATTGTAAGTTTTAGCACTGGGATTTTAGTAGTTTGTCATCATGAAATTGTAGTCGCTTCTGGTTTTGTGCTTTGCTGCATTTGAACTTGTTTAGTATAATTAATTAATTAATTGATTGATTTGAGGTACATATAAAGTATTTTTAGTTAATTATTGTATTGTTTTTGTGTCTGAGGAAGGAGGGACACAGAGCTCTCCGAAAGCGTGTGCTAACAACAATAATAAAATTATAAAATTATTTACACTTCTCTTGAGTGAACTGCTTTTGAAAGCTCGTTTTCTGTCAGTTTCAACTTTTGCCCTCAGTCCACTCTACCTCCCACAACTCTTTTACCCTCCTTCTGTCACCTCTATTTTTCTAGTTTTACCAACTACACTTAACTTACTTTTAAATTTGTAACCCTATAACAACTCTTATTAAAATTTCCTCTCTAAGCCCACTACCTCTTATAACTCTTTCCCTCCTTCTGTTACCTCTATTTTCACCTGTTACTTGACACCTTTACTCCTACTCAGTACTAGATACCTTCCTTTGCCTCACACCACCCTTACCTATTCAACCCAATGGCCTCTAAACATAACTCTATTTACACATACCTCCTACTCCTACCTACTATTCTAGCTTCCCTAACTCTAGCATTCACACTAACCTTCTTTGAACACTATTCTCTACTAAACCAGCACCACCACTACCAACATACCCAAACATTCTCACATATAACTTCCCTCAAACACATTAACATAACCTCTACTTCCAGCTATACCCTTCCAAAGTACCACAGATCTACCCATATCACTTACTTCCATGACAAGAAACCCCCTTACAACTACTTCAAAATCATAAAACTAATACAAACACCTCAACAACATCCCCTCTTAGATGGTGATATCCATCCAAACCCTGGTCCCAATACAACACTTCCCAGTGACCCACTTAACCAAACACACCACACCACCTCTACTCCAACAAGGCCATCTAACTCCCTTCTGATAGCTCACCTTAACATCCGTAGCATTAACAATAAAATATCCCATCTTCATGCACTCCTAGATGTACACAAATTTGATATCCTCTGTATTACTGAAACTTGGCTTAAACCTTCAACCAAAGATAAGGAGATTACCCCCCCCCCCCCAGGATATAACATCCTAAGAAAAGACCGTATTTCCAAAAAAGGTGGGGGAGTAGCCATATTTTATAAATCAGAACTCCAAGTATCAACCTTCAGTGTGCCACTTCCCACAAACTCCACTGCTGAAACCCTTTCAGCCAAACTGCAAATCAATAACCATAAATCCATCGATATAATCTGTTCCTATCTTCCTCCAGGTAACAATATCAGTACTCTAGAAAATATACTTAGTGGCCTATCTATCCACCTACCCCAGGAAACCATTGTGTTAGGTGACTTTAATATAGACTGGACTACCTGTAGGTCCCCCAATCCCATTAACCACATAAATCTTTATGGTTTCTCACAAATGATAGCCACCCCCCACTAGAACCCACAAACAAAGTGGTAAGGAAACCTTACTAGACTGGATTCTCATAAACAGTCACCCTACTACTTATAAACCAGGAACCCTTCCAGACGACATCAGTGACCATGCTCTTACCTATATAATTAAACAAAAACTTCATAGGCCCAATCCTACTATTTTCAAGACCTCCCGTTCAAAAAAAAAACGTTCATCCTGAAAACTTCCAAACAGAACTGAAGGCATGTGACTGGTCACCACTGCTTCATCTTCAACTTGATGAAGCAGTCACCTACTTTAATACTAGATTCCTTCAAATTCTAGACCTCCATGCCCCCTATCGCTCATCCCGAATAAAGACCAAAACTGCCCCATGGCTCACAAAACAAACAAGACAAAAAATCCGTCTGAGAAATAAAATCCAGGCCAAGTGGAGGGCTTCTAAAAGCCCTTCTGACCGCCTTTACTTTCAACAATTAAGAAATGCCACCAAAAAAGAAATTCTACTAGACAAAAGAAACTATTACCTTCACCTCCAACAAACCCACAAACAAAACCCACAAAATTTCTGGTCAGCTATGAACAAATTACTTCACCCAGGGCACACCAAGTCCCCCAGCCCATCAGGAATCACCCATAATAACCCTAAACTGATAGCGGATTCCTTTAACAACTACTTTATAGAAGCCATACAAACTCTAGCTAATACTCTACCACCCACTAGCTCCCTCCCACCTAATACCACAACAAATGCAATTCCTTCTTTTCGCATACAACCAGTACCTACATCCCTCATTTTTAACTTCCTTCAGAAACTCAAGCCATGCACCCCTTCTGCTGACTGTATACCAGCAGAATACCTGCAAATTGCAGCTAAAGTCATTGCCTACCCTATTTCTATCCTTATTAATAGAACTATTTCTGAAAGTAAAATCCCTCTTATATGGAAGGTCTCTCACATCATTCCTTTACATAAAGGTGGGATATCAACTGACATTTCCAACTTTAGACCATTCGCCCTACTCTCTCCTATAGCTAAAATAATGGAAAAATGTATCCACCAACAAATACTTGACTACCTTCTCCACAACAATTTACTTGTCAACTGCCAACATGGTTTCAGACCATTCCATAGTACCTCAACAGCCCTGCTATCCTTTTCTGACTGTATAAACAAAAATCATAACAATAACTCTCTTTCCTCAGCTTTGTTTATCGACCTTTCAAAATCCTTTGATATGGTCAACCATAATCTGCTTATGGAGATATTAAAAGCCCATTCACTGGACGCCCAGGCGTTACTCTGGTTTAAATCCTATTTAGACAACTGTCATCAAGCAGTCCTTTGGGACAATATGCTGTCAACTCCCCTCCCCGTAATCCTTGGAGTACCTCAAGGCTCTATCCTAGGCCCACTTCTCTTTTCAATGTTTATTAATGGCCTAAATACTAAAATTCCTCAAGCCACTTGCATACAATATGCTGATGATTCTACTTTAATCTGTTCTGCTACATCCCCAACCACACTCCAGACCCTCACCCAGTCTGTATTTCATACTGTTGAAAATTGGTTCATGCAACACTGCCTCCTCCTGAACGCCAAAAAAACAAAATTATTACTCTTTACTCCTACTCTAAAATCACCACAATTTCATTTTACTATAACCTCTAGCAATGGAACCACCATATCCCCTGATACCACAACCCGTCTCCTGGGCATAACCATAGACAACAACCTTAGCTATGACGATCACATCAACACTACCATAAAATCTGTCAACAAAAAACTAGGTTCCCTGTATAGAATCAAACCCTTCCTTACACCTACAGCCAGAACCACTATAGCCCAAACTCATCTGATCTCTACCCTGTTTTATGCTTCTGCCATTTATACTAACCTTTCTAAAAACAACCTTAACAAACTTGCCACTAGCTATAATAACATAGCCAGATTCGCTACCGGCAACCCTTTTAGAACACACCACTGTCTCAACCTCAAACAATTGGGATGGTTAGAACTGCAGCACCAACTACTCTGTCATCAACTTACTATAACCCAAAAGATACTTTTCCACCCTAATAATACCCCAATCCTCACAAATCTGACTACCCCTTACAAAAACCTTACAACTCTTCGCTCAGCCGATAAGCTTCTAGTTTCCACTATTAAATCTAAAAACAAAGCTGGAGACTCACTTTTCACTAAAACAGTTGGCAAGGCCTGGAACTAGCTTCCAAGTGAACTTTCTACTCTCTCTTCCACACATCTTTTTAAAAAAACATCTCAAAGCACATTTTAAAACTCACTGGCTTTGTCCCTTCACAAACCCTGACTGATTTTCCTCCTTACTCATTCCTGCTCTCCCTTTTAATTCACTTTTTCAGTGTATTATATCACTCAAATATTTCAATGTCCTTTTGCTGTACCATGTTTCCTACCTAAAAAAAAAAAAAAAAAAAAAAACACTTGTGTTTGTTCCTAGTTCATTCCCTTCTAAATACCTCAGAACACAACAGCATTGTTTTTTCTTTTTCTCTTTCACAAATATTGTAATACTGTTATTATCTGTACTTGATGATAGCTTTTTATATTAATATTGTAAAATAATGTTTTTTTTTTTTTTTTTGCTTGGAGCTTTTCTCCCCAGGCCTCTACTGAAAATGGATATGTATCCAGTTAGGCTAGCCCGGTCAACAAATGTAAATAAATAAATACTTTTAAAAAAATCAGTTGAATAGTGTGAAACAAAAGGTCAAGCCGAGCAGTAAATTAAATAAATATAAGATGAGTGTGACAATAGGGTAACTCAGGGGTCTATTATGCATCCAGCTTTAGTTTTTGCATAATTAGGTATTTTGCATAATGAAAAAATCCCACTAGTTAAATATTATATTACATTTAAAAAGACAAGACTGCATAATAAATAAAAAGTTATCAAAGAGCCAATTATGTAAAGACATCAATATCCATAAGAAACAGTTTGAAATGAATCACTACATCCCAATAAAAGTTGTGTTATTAAAGAATGATGATGAAAAGGGGAAAGCTCGAGAGATAAGGAGAGACTGTGATTTTGAATGCAGATCCTTAATGAGATTAACAATAACCATACAGAATATTATTTTCACACAGTAGAAAAAAAAATTCAAAGAACTAAGCCAACAAGGGAATGCAAAAAGGAGTTTCTCCCAATGGGATGACTGCAATTAGGGATACAGAGAATAGGCAAGAAGGATTTGGAATTTACAGGAGAAAACTGGCAAAGGAACCAATGTATTTTGAGCAAAAAACTAGCTAGGGAAAGGTAATACAATGAGAAGAGGCCAAGAATAAATTTAGACTGCAGGCTAGAGATTGTCCTCTCTATCAAGGACTGATATCATTGCATAGGCAAAGAGAAGGGAATAAGGGGATCCTAAGTAAAAAACCATACTAAGAGTTTTTAGTAGAATCGAGAGCAGAAGCAAATGTTAAAAAAGTAATGACTAGTAGGACATATAAAAAATTGTATGATATCTATAAAAAGAAACATAGGAGGTTAGAAAGTATTGAGAAGAGACATTGGATAAGCAATTTACATAGAAATAATGGGAGGATATATTTATGGCTTCCAAATATGCAACAAAGTATATAAGATTTAGGATTTTTGCTTGGGTGTGCTTGCATAGGAATATTTATACCTCAGAAAACTCAAAGCACTTGGAAAAAGCCCACGAAGACCTCTTGATACAATAGAAATATATTTAATAGTCACTCCACTTGGCAAAAAACATATTTATATATATATATATATATATATATATATATATATATATATATATATATATATATTATATATATATATATATATATATATATATATATATATATATATATATATATATATAAATGCGTATATACTGTGACCCGAAGATGCCAAGTGGAGTGACTATTAAATATATTTTTATTGCATCCAGAGGTCTTTGTGGGCTTTTTCCAAGTGCTTAGAGTTTTCTGGAAATTGATGTGGTTTGAAGCACTGTAGCCCAGTTTTGCTAGCTGTTTAATTTTTATACCTCAAGCAGACTCCAAAGAATTTTTCTTCAGGTAGATTATAAATGTTGAAGGTGTGATGTGGATGAAATAGATAATTAGGGACATGTTTTTCGGGGAGTGTAATGAGTTGGTAGACTTTAAAAATTCCTTGCAGACTACTCTGTCAGAGTGAGCAAATTGGTGTAACTAATAAAAACATTTTTTGAGCTGTGGTGCAAAACCAGAATTGACTAGACACAGGAAGGCCTTATTGAAATTAATTCTGGTGGCTGACAAAGCAGCAATTACTAGAAAATGGAAATCAAAGTCTAAACCAACTGGAATAGAAGTAGTGAATATAGAAGTAGAGATAAAAAGAACTTGAAGCAGGATCCTTAGAAAAGGGTAGGAGCAAATTACATAGACAAAATGGGAATTGTGATAATATGTGCAGAATAATGTTTTGGATGTTGGATGAGGTTTAATAGAAGGCATGAATTGAATGAGTTATGAAATGTTTAATTGGCAATGACTGTATAGAAGATTATATATGATGTATAATGTTTGTAACTGAAAATATGTCAGTATGGTTAGTTTTCATTTATATAAATGTATGTACTCTTTTACTCCTCATTCGGCTTCCTGGCTGCTGTGTGCACCTGAACCGGTATCACTCTCTTAGCTCTTTCTATCCACTACCCTGCAATAAGGGACCTGCCTGACTACTAAGGATTCTATCATCTACCTCCAGCCTGCCAACTTGGACCTTCCTTTTTATGCTGTCCCAGTACTTCTCACCTGATTGATTAGTAGTTGGCAAACTTTCTATCCACTACCCTGCAATAAGGGACCTGCCTGACTACTAAGGATTCTCTCATCTACCTCCAGCCTGCCAACTTGGACCTTCCTTTTTATGCTGTCCCATACTTTCTCTCATCTACCTCCAGCCTGCCAACTTGGACCTTCCTTTTTATGCTGTCCCAGTACTTCTCACTTGATTGATTAGTACTTGGCAAAGTATGTACTATCATTGCCCCTTGTTGTAAACAAATTTGTTCTCATTTTTTGATCCCTATTAACTGATTGTTAGATCCTGAGTCAGGAAAGCCAGTAGCCAGACCCCTCCCTAGGACCTTTATCATCTATATACTGCTTCCCTGCCATTCAGCTTAGCCTTCCCTACTTGCTATACTTCAGAACTCAGTCACCTGATGCTATACTAACTCTGACCACCAGGTGGCAGTCTAACCCAGCCTAGACCCCTTCCTCTCTTTTCAATCTACTAGCTTTGGCTCCTTTTTTCCTTCTTTTCTCTTCCCCTTGCCCTACTGCCTAGCTATTCTCCTAATCTACCTCTTCCTGCTCCTTCTCTGCACTCTTCTCAACCCCTACCCTCTGCAGACAAGTAACTTCCTTATTCTGCCCTCCTCATTACCCTTAGTCTTCCTTCTTACCTGCTCTACTGAAACCTTCTTACCTGCACCACCTTATCTCTTTGGGTTGTTACTGCTTACTGATTGTCTCCTTCTCTACTTGCTGTGACCCACTCCGTTTGCCCTGAGGGCTCACTCCGCTCCCCTACCCTACCCCCAATTCCCACCCACCCCCAGTGCTGTTAAACTTATACCTATCTGGCCACACCCACTGTCCTCTGAACCTATCACCTAACACTTGAACATATCAATTCCACCCCTAAACCCCCTCCTCTATCATCTGTACACTACTACTTTATACCTACTCTCCCCCAAAGCTCCTCTAACTATCTTATCATACTATATATATTACTTCCCCACATAATTTGTCACTTTAACCTGCCTTATAACTTACTTAACCTTTCTACCATACTACTACAATATGGCCTATGTACATACACCTATCCTCAAATATTGTCTACTCATGTCTTCTTCATTAATATTCCTTAACTTAACTTATACCCTTACCTACTATGAACACTACTCTATGTTCTTTAAAGTACCCCCTCAACAGCAAACTACACCAACTACACACCCCAACTCTCTCTCTCATAGCAACATTACCTTTACTTCAGCCTACCTACTGCCTAGGTTTCACAGATATACCCACATTACTTACTTCCCCAATATGATAAGTCTACCCAAGTACTATAAAGTCATAAAAACTGCATTGACACATTCTTTAAACCTTCTAATAGGTGGAGACATTCATCCTAATCCTGGCCCAATACCACAACATGACAATCTACAAAAACAATCATTCAACAATGCTTCCTCCTCTATAATATCAGGAAACTCACTCAGAATAGCTCAACTCACTATCTGTAGCATTAATAACAAGATTAGCCAACTGCATGCTCTTTTACAAGCTCATGCATTTGATATCCTTTGCCTAACTGAAACTTGGCTAAAACCTGCTACTCATGACCTAGAAATAACCCCACCTGGATATAACATCCTAAGATCTGACCGTACATCCAAAAACGGTGGAGGTGTAGCCATCTTGCATAAATCTGAACTTCTTGTTACACCCATTGATGTGTTATTACCCCCAAATACCAATGCTGAAACTCTGTCAAACTTCAAATTAATAGTGCTAAATCTATCTATATAATCTGCTCCTACATCCCTCCAGGTAATAATATTACCACTCTCGAAAACATTCTTAGCAGCTTATCTACTCTCCTACCTCAGGAAACTATAGTACTTGGTGATTTTAACATAGATTGGACCACATGTAACTCCCCTAATCCAAACACCCACATAAACTTATTTGGCTTCACTCAAATAATAAACTCCCCCACAAGATTCCATAAACCTAGCAAAAAGGAAACTATTCTTGATTGGATCCTTATAAACAGTCATCCAGATACTTGGAACTCTTCCAGATGACATTACTGATCATGTACTAACCTTCATAATAAAACAAAAGAAACACAGCTCTAATAATTACAACATGGTCACCTTTCGTTCAAAAAAATTCTTCCAAGCAGAAAACTTTCAAAATGAACTAAAAGCCGTTAATTGGTCACCTCTAAAGCAACTCAAACTGGACGAAGCCGTCCTTATTTTAACACTTCATTCCTTCAAATCCTAAATAGCCACGCACCTATCCACTCTTCCCGTGTAAGGACTAAAATAGCCCCCTGGCTCACAAAACTAACCAGAGAGAAAATGCTCCTATGGAACAAAATATGGGCCAAATGGAGAGCCTCAAAGAACACTGCTAACCACTTATACTTTAAGCAATTAAGAAACGCTACCAAAAAAGACATTTTGTTAGACAAAAAAAATTATTATTCCAAACTTCAACAATCACACTCTAATAACCCTCAAAAGTTTTGGTCAGGCATTAATAAACTTCTCAAACCAGGGCAGGCTAGAACTCAAGCCCCAAACTCTATTCCCCATGATAGTCCTTTGCAAATAGCCAATACCTTTAACAACGACTTCACTGAAGCTATTCAAACTTTAACAAAAACACTAACACCCACTACCCCCTCTCCATTACAGAATACAAACAGTTCTATTCCCCTCTTACAGTTGCAACCAGTTCCAACTTCCTTTATCTTTAAACTCCTTCAGAAACTCAAACCTTGTACTCCCTCTGCAGATAACCTCCCAGCAGAATACCTTCAAGTAGCTGCCAAACCCTTAGCTTATACAATATCAATCCTTATAAACAGAACAATCACAGAAGGTACCATCCCTTCCATATGGAAAGTATCCCATATAATCCCTTTGCATAAAGGAGGTAAATCCACTGACATTTCCAACTACCGTCCAATTGCTCTACTCTCTCCATTAGCCAAAATAATGGAAAGATGTATCCACCATCAACTACTCCAACACCTGCTCCATAACAACTTACTTGCTAACTGTCAGCATGGCTTTAGACCCTTTCATAGCACCACTACTGCCCTACTAAGCTTTACAGACTGTATTAACAGAAATTGAAACAACAACTCTCTTTCATCTGCTCTGTTTATAGACCTATCAAAAGCTTTTGATATGGTCAACCATAGCTTATTTATCAGTACTCTAAAATCCCAATCTCTTGACCCACAAGCTATTCTTTGGTTTAAATCCTATCTAGATAACAGACATCAAGCAGTACTCTGGGACAACAATCTTTGCACACCCCTCCCTGTGAACACTGGAGTCCCTCAAGGCTCTATCCTAGGCCCTCTTCTTTTTTCTATCTTTATTAACAATCTCTACACTATTGTTCCACAAGCCACTTGCATACAATACGCTGATGACTCTACTCTAATCTGTACTGCCAAGTCCTCATCCTGTCTCCAAACCCTTACTCAAACGGCATTTAATTCTGTAGAAAAATGGTTTACTGATCAATGTCTCTTCCTCAACCTCAAGAAAACCAAACTATTACTCTTCACTCCCACTCAAAAATTGCCACAGATCCACTTCACTATTAACTCCTATAATGGAACTTGTATCTCCCCTGATCCTACTGCATGCCTTCTGGGTATAACCATTGATCACAACCTCAGCTTTGATGACCAGATCAATAATACTATTCAAACTATCAATAAAAAACTAGGCTCTCTGTATAGAATCAAACCCTTCCTTACACAACTGGCTAGAACTTCCATTACCCAGGCTCATCTTACTTCTACCCTATTCTATGCTTCTGCCATTTATACCAATCTATCTAAGCACAATCTTACCAAGCTTGAATCTAGCTATAATAATATAGTTAGATTTGCTACTGGCTCTCACTATAGGACCCACCACTGTCTCAACCTCAAACAACTCAAATGGTTAGAACTACAAAACCAACTACGATATAATCAACTTGTAATCACACAAAAAATTCTGTACCACCATACTAATACTCCTATCCTCTCTAACCTGATCTCCCCATATAAAAATCTTACAACACTACGCTCAGCCAGCAAGTTACTAATTGCCAACATTAAATCTAATAACAAAGCTGGGGACTCACTCTTTACCAATGTGGTGGGCAAAATCTGGAACAACCTTCCTACAACACTAACCTCTCTTTCATCTACTCCACTCTTTAAGAAACACCTCAAAGATCACCTAAAAATACATTGGCTATGTCCCTGCTCAATGCCTGACTAAATATTCTTATTCTCCTTTCTCTGCCCCTTTTTCCCCTACCTCCTGGGCTACTGCCCCTCCATAGTTCTAATATATCTTCCAGCCTACTTCTCTTCTCCCTGTTTGACTAAGTGAATGTCAATTTGCTTTTCATGCCAATTTACTTTTCTTGTCAAAAATTGTATGAACCTGTGCTGATTGTACCTTATAACTCATTGCTTAATTGCTGTTTAAAACTTATACCAAGACTTTGTAACTTTGATTCACTCAAATTGCTTGTGCTCTCTTTATAATCATTTTGTGCTTCAAAATGTATTTTTTAAGCTTGTTTTTTATTCTAACTATTGTATGTCGTAATCTTATCATACTTGGAGCTTTTCTCCCCGGCCCTCTACTGAAAAAGGATATGTATCCAGCTAGAATAGCCCGGTCAACAAATATAAAATAAATAAAAATAAATAAAATAAAAATTGCCTACATTGTAAGTGATAATTCAATAAAAATGTTTCTTGTTTAAAAAATAGAAGTTGTGCTATTTATTTTCAAAATAATGATGACTAATGCAGATAAGAACTAGATAGCTGTAAAATTCAATATATTGGTCTCCAACCTTCTGCCCCATATAATGACAGACTGGCATAAATTGTAAAACAAGATTTTATTTTTCCAAGATATATACTAAACTTTGAACCAAATATCAGATTAGCAGTACTATCCTGATATATCAAAAACATTGGGCAGTGTGATAGACCACTCACCACAATATGCTAGGAACATAAGAGGAAACCACTAAATACTATCAACCTTTATTGTCATCAGGAATGGGAAGCATGGAATAACGCTTACCTTAATATGCTGGCAATCTTGGTAAAACTAAATACTTGCAACCTTCAGGCCTCTCAAGAATTGGATGTATGGCAGAACACTCACCTCCATTCTAAGTACGTTACATCACAGCTCACTAACCAACCAAACTTCTCCAAAAGCAGCATCATGCACTCCTCGCTGGCAGGGAACCAGCAAGGAGGGAAGAGAGGAAAAAGAAGGGCTTCCCTGCTTCCAAGGGAAGAACCCATCTTCCATCCAGCTTAAAATTATAATACCTGAAACCAGGATGGGACGGAGGTTGAACTCCTATTCTCAGTGCCAAAGAGACTGAAGTAACCCACTTCTCCCCTATATCAATAGAACCACCCCTCATCAACTCTACAGATCACATTCTCAACTTATTTCCTGGCCTTAATCAACCCTCCCCCCTTCCCTTCTCTAGCTTCCACAGAAACTACCTCTTAACTATCAGTTCAACCCTTCTCTAGTGGGATTTAAGGGAAAAATAAGTCTGCATTGCAAACTCCATTTGTCTCTGAGCCCTGTGTCCCACACAAATGACAATCTGGCATAAACTGTGAGACTACATTTTAATGCAACAAGATACAGTTTAAACTTTGAAGCAAATATCAAATTAACAGTGCTATCTACACATTCTAAACAAGCTGGGCAGTGTGACAGATCACTCATCACAATATTCAAGGAACATAAGGAGAGACCGCTAAATACTATCAAACTTTATTGTCACAAGTTATGGGCAGCATGGTCATGGAATAATGCTCACCTCGATATGCTGGTAATCTTGGTAAAAACTAAATACTTGCAACCTTCAGGTCCCCAAGTATTAGCATGACAGACCACTCACCTCCATTCTAACCAGCATCATTCTATCACTGCTCATTAACCAACCAAAGTCCTCCAAAAGTAGCATAATCCACCTCTCACTTACATATGTGTCAAGAAGGAAGGTAAGAAAGAAGTTCCCTTCTTCGGCAAGGCTGTCCAAGCAGCCCCCCCCCCTTCTTAAACATGCTACCTAGACCTCATCCACTATTACCTTGACCTATCACCACCTTCCAACCTCAAATAATGCACATAAATACAGACAAGCAACTACTAAATGAATACTACCATTATCAAAACACTCACATCTCCCTAAATGTATACCAGTCATTCAAAGACACAATGGGTCTCCATCTGTCAACCCATCAGAGTTCCAAAACCCATGAGACCTAACACATGACTGACCCTGTGATACTGAATAACCTCTCACAACCTTAAATGGTTAACCAGAAACTAACTTACAAACCGGTTCCAGAATTATAGCAGCCCAGACAGTAATGCATGCAAACTACTTGTTAATGGCCCAAGTTAAAAACTTAACAAATGTCCCCCCAGAAACCTTTCCTCCTGTAAACAGACACCCTGACCTGCTAGACCCCCACAAACTCTCCCTTGCTAAATATATGAAAAAAGGGGGCTTATCCAGTTCACATCTCTTCCCAGTTTATAAACTCGACCTCTACTTGCTATCAAAACCCCAATTCCATAAACTTACTTGGTTATATTTCTTCCCAACTGGCCAAACAACATTAGATCACAGAAACTCTCCATATCCCTAAAGCACTGCCAACTTTGTGCCACCCTGCTTTGGTTGTACCAACTCACTGCCCTATAATTTTTTAATCCCTACCTGCCTTCATGTCAGGTTGCCCACTATGATGCCCCACCAATGCCAGCCAGTAATCAAGGAGCCTCAATCCTCACCACTGCCAACAGTGGGGAACATACTCTAGGAAGATGACAAGTACACACAATATTTCCAGATGCAGCTCTCTGCATCAAGTGCAATTTCCCTTACAAGAAGATACCACAGTCAGTCCGGGGCTGGTTTCTCAGTCTTCATCCAGATTCCCAATAAGTCTCCCCACTGGCATTGCAATAGAGTTGAGATCTCAGCTGAGTGACTGGGCTAAGATCCCAAGCACCCTCTCTGTTCAACTAGTGCTTCGTGTCCCTGCCCAAGAAGCTGACATGCACACACTTTGAGGTTTGATTTAGATGCACACACACCTGGGAAAGGCTGGCACAGGTTTACTAGCTATTCCCCCTTCTGCCCAGACTATAAGATAGTTATTACTGTCACCAGTCACTCCTTATCTACTTTAATGCCCTTAGCAAAGGGTGTCCAATCTTACTGTGTAATATTAATATTAACACAAATGGTAGTTTGACCAAGAGGAAGGCCATTAGGAGTGGCCCACACAGTATCACCAAATAAATATGCAAGTACTCTCAAACATGAAATATCTCTACACAGATAAGCCACAAAGAAAGATTTAAATATATTTAATAATAAATAATAAAAGGACATGACATTACTAAATATATACTCACACTGACATCAGAGTTCAAAACCACAGGAAACATTTAAAACAACATTGTAGGACAGTCTCAAATAAAGAAAAATATCTAAACTAAGCTTACTATATTCCTAATCTAAGAGATTTACTATACTCTAGAAACTTCATTAGAGCAAGGCAGATGTGGTGAGAGATCTTGTCAGGTCCAAGACAGAATATAAAATGCTCTGTCTCACTAAGAGACTTTTCAAAATAGGTTCATAGGTAGGTACTAGGCTATCTGCCTGAAGGCATTTATAAGCCTAGCTGGAATGTGTTGGCATTCGCCCCCCCTTAGATTAGTTCCCTGTGCCTCTGTCTAGCAGAGCCATTGAAGTGATCCCTGGGGTAAACTTTCGGTTTCCCCATCCACTTGTTAAGGTTTCTCTTGAAGAGGGTTAGCGAGGAGCTCTGCCTAATGTAGATTGGAATCTTGTTCCAGAGCGAGTCTCTGGGACAGGAATAATATTTAAAATATTACTGCTGGGATAGCTTGCAGAATTACATCACCTTGTCATCTGACTCCCAAGTTCCCAGGCCAAACAACCATTGATGAAGCTGGCAATATTTAGCATTTACCTGTAAAAATATACAGACAAAGGCTTCTATTCAAATCTCTGGCAGATATTGGAAGTCATAAAACAATTGCATTCCTTTGTGCTTTCAAGACTAATAATTACTTCACCCTAAAAACAGTACAGAAAGCTGCACTGAAAATTGAAAGATACCATCTTTTATGGCCTAGCCATAAAGTAATTTAATTTCAGTTGTTTTTCTAAACTTTACTATACTGAGGTTAAGCTTTCAAGACTAATAATTACTTCACCCTAAAAACAGTACAGAAAGCTGCACTGAAAACTGAAAGATACCATCTTTTATGGCCTAGTCATAAAGTAATTTAATTTCAGTTGTTTTTCTAAACTTTACTATACTGAGGTTAACCTCCTGTAACCTTGTTTCTGCTGTTAAAATATATATATTTAAACAGTTACAAAAGGTATGTACATTTCTGTTCTTTTCCAGTTGGGCACACTGTGGTTACATTTCAAACAGTACTTTGCAAATACCGTTTCAACATACACACGTCTGTACAAGCAGTTTGATATACACATGACATACACTTCTAATACATTTGAAACACAAGCATCTTGTATAAATCATTTCAATATTCTCCAATGACATAATTATTTGCAAAATTCCAGCTAGCTGGGCTGTAGAACCTCCTTTAGTCACACCCATAAGGTCACTTATGAACAGTACTTACATATTTGAATGTTACCGGCTCTGACCCTACTCTCAAAGCTATAACATTTTTCAGCAATGACCATGCACATTGGTTCCACCAATGATGCCCTTACAACCACTAACTAATCCCATCCTTCCAAAATCCCCCAATATTTTAATTATTAACCCTCACACCCGTATACCTGATTTTAGTACTTTGTACTGCTCACAGTGCCAACTGTTTGGCTCGTCTCCCCCCCAGATTACCTAAGTACATAAATACCTAGCCAATAACTGCCAAGGCCAACTAGCTTCAAACTCTGGCCCATCCACTACAACCCAAAGTTGTGTTGTATCACTCAAGATGAGCTTCCACAATTGAAGTAATCATCCTACTATCTATCCAAATATTTTAAACCTCTTTTGGTACCTGTGACTGGCTCTCCTATATCTCTTAAACTCATTTTGGAAATTTTGCTGCAACTGAACATGTGATAGCTTGTCTGCAAGTATCTTACCAGGTCCAGGAATATAATACATAGCTGTAAGGAAATAAAATGGGCTTCCAGTAATGTAGTACAAACTTCTTCAACCACTTTGTTGTGGACGATTGAAATTATCTTTAAATGCAAACTGGACTAAATGAATGAAAACCTACTTATCTTTTCTTACTTCAGCTATATTAGCTTCCACACAGGTAAAGCTCCTGAAAGTAGTGCCTCTATCCCTCAACTGGCCACATGCCTGTAGAACTGGACTCTCCTTGCAAAACTGCCCCAGAACTAACCAGCCTCATCTGCATCTCCATCTCTTTATTAAACATGTGCATTATTAAAGACTGCAGCAGAAGGCTTGATATACTTAAATGATATAAATGCCTCAAACACATGTACCCAAGCAATACTATCTGAGTAAACAGTTAATTAACTCTAAAAACTTCCTTTCTTAAACCCCACAAAAACATGGTCCGTTTCCATGGGAGTTCACAGAATGTTAATTTGCTTTTTTTTTGTACCACAGTACTATGGACTTTTGCATGTTTTAACCAATTCAGCACGGTGAAACCTCTCATCCCTTGCTGATGCTCTTGTATGAAATACCCCTTCATATTGCCCTGGAGTATCAAAACTGGAAAAATTATTCTGAGCTTCCGGAAAGATAAATAGAATTCACCACCCTCTGATCTTCCAACCAAAAGACAAATGTACTATCATCTTTTAAAAAATGATGGGTGCACTGCCCATATAATACTCTCTGTGCATTCAAAAGAAACCCCTTTACATCCTCCCATGGTCACCTCCTGTCCAATAACCCCAGTTACCTACAAAGAAGAAAGGGTTGCTCCCATTTCTAGCATACACAGACTAACTGAACAACCATTATAGGGGAGATTGTAAGACTATTAAAACTAGCATGCACTGCATTACAATTATAATTGACTGAGCTTGACCAAAGTTATAATGTATGGTCTTCCCCCTTCAAACTAACTCAATAGGCAGAGGTCTTTCACCAATCCATGTCTGCGCACTGGAATAAACAACTACAGGAAATTGGGTCAAAGGGCATTATTGCAGTCCCTCGGAAGTACTAAAGTACCACACATGTGAAGCCAGGTGCATGGCACAACTCCCAAATTCATAGACTCCAATGGCTAGCACACATACGGTGGAAAAAAACACCAACACACAAAAATGCAAAATATAAAGAGCTTTATTTCAACTACAGCATACTAGTTTCAGCTAAAAAGCCTTCTTCAGTGCTTAATCATCAAGACAATGTAACAGCCCTTAAATAGCAACCCCAAAACTCTAATTTGTTAATTAGAAAGAATCATTATGACCTGGAAAAAAAGAGCACCTGACTTAATAATCCAACTCTTCTCTCTTTTATTTAAAACAACATGCCAACTCCCCTTTTAACTTCTATTTAATACAATTTTATCAATAACTGTGAAGTGAAACCTTGCCGTTTTATATTTTAAAGTATATTTAAACAGGGCATTTGACATTCTGCCATCCCTATCATCACTCAGATGTTCAGAGAGTTTAAGTTTTAAAAGATGTGAGGTCTGTACAATGTGGCCATATATATTACCCAATCTGTGTCAATTTCCAAAAATTCTTAATTGATATAACCTTGATGCATTACTAGAAGAAAGAAATTTGGTCCTGGGAATATACTTACAGAAACTACAGTGATCAAAGTCTGGCAATTGTAATCATAGTAGCACCCAAGGTCAACTGACCCAATGACTGGTGACTAACGTCATGTGCATCAGTACACGACTACAGTCTGAATCAATTTTCTTTGAAAATGTGAAAATAAATTAAAGGATTACAATGTTCATGACTAGCTATGTTTATAGCATGGGTGGTGTGAATTCCATCAAAAAGGCCACATAAATGGTTCTCCTTTACTCTCTCATACTGCAAATAAATAAAATGCTTTCTGGGTGTGTACAAAGCTGTTTCAGTCAAACTGCAGGGTGTTTTATGACAATAAGCTAGTTATCTAAACAATAACTAAATATTATGTACTAATGCTGCAAGGATGTTTCTTGGTTTCCACCAATCTGGAAATCCTTATGGATTTAACTGTCCAAGGAGGTCTGTTGGGCATTTAACATCAAAAACTGGTATTCATTCTTCTAATAGTTAATGGTTTATTAGAGCATTGTTGTTCATAGGTAGGTACTAGGCTATCAGCCCAAGGGCCTACGTAAGCCTAGACAACAAAGTTCCCTGGCTTACGCCAACCCAAGAAAGTTAATTTCTTGTGCCCCTGTCAAACAGAGCCACAGAAATGATCCCCGGGGTGTATTTCCTATTTCCCATCCACTCATCAAGATTTTTCTTTAAGAGTGTTAATGAGGAACTTTACTTGACATAGATGGGTAGCTTGTTCCAGAGTTTGGGAAGTCTTTGGGACAGGAATCCATCCCTCCAGCATGTCCTGTTTATTGTGGTGACAAGGTTTAGGTTCCTAGAGCATATAGCTCGGAGGGATTGGGATTTCTTTAGGTGTAGCATGTCCAACAGCTCTGGGTTTGACATAGCTTTATATGTGAGGCAGAGATCACCTCGGAGTAAGAGATATGCTACAGAGTAAAGCTGGAGTTTTCTGAGAAGGTCTGTGTAGGGCATCTGTATGAGGCCAGTAATCCTCTTTGTGAGGTACTTCTGTGGCCTTTCCAGCTGCTGCAGGTGTCTTGTGAGGTACACTCCAAAAAGGGCATTGTACTCGGGAACAATTACTTCTTTTTTCCTGGATGAGAAGCCTTTTGTGATGAGGTGTGCCACGTAGAAGGATTTCCCGACTACTGTAGCAATGTGATTATCAAAGGAGAGACTACTGTCCACCTGGGTCCCAAGGTCTCTTATCACACATTCAGTGTTAAGAAGACTGCCACCTATGTGGTAGTTCATGTGTACAGAGTTTTTACCAAAGGGGATAACAATGCACTTTTTGGCATTGAGCTTGAGGCCATGGCTCTGACACCAGGCATCTGTCTCAGTGAGGTCCTTCTGTAGGATGTCCATATCATTTGGGGACTCTACTATAGCTCCTAGTTTGCAGTCATCTGTGAACTTCATTAGCCAAAGGCCTTCTGTGCTAGCCTGTACTTCAGGGAAGTAGATACCAAACAGGAGAGGCCCAGGACTGAACCTTGTGGTACTCCACTTGTCACTGGTTTGAAGTCAGATTTGGAGTCTGCAACTTTTACAGTGTGGGTTCTGTCAGTGAGCCAGTTGGCAACCCATCTTGTGATATAGGGATTTATACCTAGCTTAGTGAGTTTAGCTATAATTCCAGAATGGGGGATGGTGCTGAAAGCCTTGGCGAGCTCAAGATAGGCTGTGTGAACCCCCTTACCCTCGTCTACGGCTTTGGTGCCTCAAAATAGTCGACCAGGTTCAGGAAGCATGATCTGCCTTTCACAAACCCGAACTGGGTGGGATCCAGAGTTTGGAGGTTACCAATGTCTTTGTTTATGAATTCTATGATGATACGTTCCATGGCCTTGCAGACCATGCTAATAGGGCGATAGTTCCCAGGATCAGTGGTGGCTCCCCCTTTGTGGAGTGGGATAACTGTTGCTGTGCACCATTCTGTGGGCACAAAGCCTGACGTGAGGCTATGATTGAACAGGGTGCTTAGGTGGGGAACCAGTTCATTCTGAAGTTCGTGTAAAACGCAGGCTGGGATGTTGTCCGGTCCCATGGATGCTGTGTTTTTGGCTTTAGAGAGTGCTGCTTTTACATGTGTTAGCACTGAACCTATCTGCCAGGATGTTGGCAATATCACTTGATTCTGTAATTTTTGTGCTACTATACTGAAACACTCATTTTTGTTGAGGGTATCTCCTGTCATTCAAATGTGATGCAGCTTTATAATTGGTTTAGCAAGCTGCTGTACAGTAATGTTAAACTTTTGTAATATTTTTTTCACACTGAAGCTTAGCATACAAAATTAAAGGGAATAAGGCAGACAAATCAGAGTTAGTAAGAAATGATAAATAAAACTAATAATCAGAATTTACGCCACAGCATTATGGAATGATATAGTTTCAGAGATGAGTTTGATTGGTAGTCTATATCGTGCTCAACGACTTTTGGAATTTTTTGTCTGTTATTTTAGGAGACGGGTATCATAGACCTAGTTACAGATAATACTAAGGCCAAAGAATGAGTACAGGGAGCTTTTAGAACAACTTTGAAAATATACAGGATGGTAGTTGATAATTAGTGCAAAGAAATATAAGATGGTATGTTATAGGTTTATAACCTAAAGAGAGAGTACTAGATTATGGAGGTTGTTGTTGTGTCTTTCGGCTTTTCCCGGTTAGGGGTCACCACAGTGGAACACCAGCCTGCTAATGATTGGCAGTAGATTTTTACGTAGCGAGTTGCCAGCTCTGACGCACAACTGTCAACGAAGGTATGCCCATTCATGCATGTCTCCACACAGAAGACGCTTTAGCTGAGAATCGAACAGGACAGCGTCTTACTGTGAGACGACAATGCTACCGCAGCACCACCACTACAGCAAATATTGTATTTTATAATTTCTTTTTATATCATAACCTCCATAATAAGCACTATATCATGGAGGTTATGATATAAAAAGAAATTATAAAATACAATATTTGCTGAGTTGCAGCTTATGAACACACATTAATGTGAAAATATTGGAAAAGTAAACCTTATGATGCATTGTAACAACGATTTCAGGGATTCAGACATTCATGTGTCCCTTTGTTTGTTGTTTGCTGTAGCCCATAGGTAATATTTTTTAATAGTGTGTTTGATGAAGAAGGTAGTTTTTGTTTTATAAATGAGATTATGATTGTGGAAAAGAACAACTGTAGTCAAAAATGCTGTGTGACATGTGGTGTGGGCCTTAATGCAATAGTGAATCATTAAAGAGGCATCTATCAGAAGATAAGGAGAGATTTAAGTGAAATATATAGTACACACATTTTCGGTATGCGAACAAAATGAATGAAAGGGCACGGAAGTGTGCCAAGTGGAACAGTAGCCAAGCATGCTACTTCCTGAATATTTAGAGAATAATCAAAAGAAAAAAAAAATAGCAGCAGACTCCTTTAGGAGGTATTTTTGTCTGCAAATCTATTTGACCATACGACCCTGACAACTATGATTCATCGAAAATTTGCTTTAATGCGGAGGCATCGAGAAGACTACATTTGCTAACTCTTCCTATTAAATATACGTAACTATAAAAAAAGACATCAGAATATGAAATGGATACATAAAATAATGTCAGACTGATGAGAAAAGGTCAGTCAGAAGAAGAAATCCAGCGATAGAGACAACAGGCTACAGAAACTAGTTCCCTGAATCTGAGATCTTGTTCATGGCATGATATACAGTGCCTTGTAATGAGCTAATAGAAATACCTAATAGGCAAGAAGATAACAGGGAAGTATTCTTTTGAAAGTAAAGCAAAGACAGAAAATGGGTGACAGGGAAGACCAAGATGGAAGTGAGTTAGAATGTTAAACACACTTAAATGACATAACTGGACATGCTTACTGTATCTGATGCATGACTCACAAGGAAGAAGAAATATAACACTTTTTCAACAGCTTAGCAGAGTTGCTAGCAGACCTCCATGTTTGGCAAAGCTGCTGTGAAGAAAATTCAGTAAAACATTTTGCTCCAAATATGTAAATAAACACATAAATACATAATTAAATCAATGAGGCAGGAGTATGAAATAAGTATACTTACACAAGTTTATTTTTTTCTTTCTGTAGAAGCAAACTAAGTGCTGATATTTCAATAATAAGCATGTTTTTTTTGTTTAGATTTTCCTCCACTGTAACCTTGAACATCAAACTTTTTAAAGCTCACGGTTTTAAATGTTATAATTTATGCTGTTTAAATGTCTCTGTGTAATATGTGGTTCTTGTCAATTTGCAGTGTAATTGCAATACAGAATTGATTATCTGAACTAATTGGGACCTAGGGTAGTTTGGATAATCAAACTACTCAGATAAATGTGTAATTGAACCAGATAAAAAACTTCTAAAATCTTGTTTTTTTCTGCATGTAGGAATACACTTTTCAACCATTCAGTGATTCCACTGGACAATAAAGAACATGTTTCATACAAGAGTTGGCTACCTGCTCAAAAAAACATGCCCAAGCAAATATGTATAAAGTCTACATATTCAAATTTTATGATTTTTCCTACCCAAAAACTTTGGAAAGTTGGTTTTGATAATTGACATTTTGGATAACCAATGTTTGTATAACTTGCTCTACTGTAATACATTTACAGATATGATGAATTTCACTAGGTGTCTTACTTTACTGCATACATAGCTAAAGCTATGAAATGTTTTCCAAAAATAAAGGCAGTTTTTGCCTGTTCTGGTGGCATAGATGGAGAAAGACAAAGGATGCCTGGACTGTAGCAAAAGCTAACAGGCAGATCAAGAACTTGATCCTAAGGCAGGGAGGCTAGGCCCGCCCATCCTAGTGTGGTGGGATGGTTGTTCCTGACCAGTTTGTGATGATGCTACAATGACAGTCTCAGCTGTAGAGTTGAAGCATGTATACTGAGCAGATGCCAACTACAGTAGAAGTGCATATTGCTGCCCAAGGCAGTGAAGGGAAGCACTGTTGGCACATGTGGTGGAGCATACATGCACTAAGAGTAGTACAGGTGGGCATTACAGTAATGCAAGTACACATGCTACCACTAGGGCTGGTGTTATGTCAAAAAATTAAAATGCTCTCATTTCTGGGATCCCAGTGACAGCATAGAGCATCATCGTGGCTGCCTGAAAGATAGTCCCTCTGAGATAGTATAATGTCTGAGGGGAGGATTGATGGCAAGCAAGCATGGAGAAAAATGTCATACAAAAATATAAGTAATTTTGACTAATATAGTTCCCTAGAAGGTCAGTATTCTTGCAGAACTCCAGAAAGGATATGCTTTAAAAGCAATTTTATATATGCCTTGTTGTTAGCTCAGTGAAATGGCAGAATTACAATACTGTAGAAGCAACTAAGATGAGGCAAACAAAATAATGTTCAGTTATGGAGGCATACAGGGAAAGGGTATTGCCGGATAGCCTGTGATATCAAAGCCCAGGATGGAGAGCAGTTTACTTCTAGAGAGAAAAAGGGAACTCTCACACAACGCATAAAAATATAGCAATATGAGAACAATGGGATGGTCTTAATAACAAGGAGGAATGTGTTATTTTGCTATTTAAAAGCAAGCCTTGCTTTCCAATTCAGTGTTCAAAAGAAACCATGTAAAACAGTTAAATAGGATCATATAAGTTGCTAGGCTAATGACACCAAGGCCTTACAAGCCTAGCCAAGAATTTAGTCCATGTTCCCGATGCCACTGTCCAGCAGGAACACAGGTGGAATCCCAGGGGTGTATTTTCTGTTCCCTGTCCAGTTATCCAAGTTGTGCTTAAAAGGGTTAATAAGGTACTCTGCTTGATGTGGAGAGGGAGTCTATTGCACAAAAGGGGGAGTTTCTAGGACACAAATATGTCCCACCAAGTCCTATTGATGTCACAGATCAAATTGAGGTTGCACGTCTGGGTTACTCGAGTGGAGCTTGACTTGTGGTTATGCAGCAGTCCCCTCAAGGTGGGGTCTGGGAATGCTTTGTATGCCATACAGAGGTCACCTCTGTGGAGTCTGTAGGACTGTGTAGACGGACAAGGCCTTTAGCCTATCTGTGTAGGGTAGATGTTTGAGGCCCTGGATTCTCCTGGTGAGGAACCTCTGTGATCTCCCCGCTGCTGCATTTGCTTTATGAGGTACATGCTGAAAGGGGCATTGTACTCAATAATGGGTCTTATAAGGGAAGAATACAGGGATGTTATGACCACCTTGTTCCAGGATGAGATACCCTTACTAATGAGGTGGGCCATCTAGAAAGCTTTCCGTACCATGGAGGCAATATTGTGGTCAAAAGTCAATTTGCAAACAACTTGGCTGCCCAAATCCCTCATGACTGATTGCATGCTTAGGACTTTATTATCAATGTGATAATTTGTGTGGACGTCACTCCCCCCAAAGGGGATGATTATGTATTTTTTGGCATTCAGCTGGAGACCATGTTTCTGGCACCAGGCATTTGTTTGGGTGAGACCCTCTTGGAGGATGTCCACATCACTAGAGGAATTGATGACAGGACCCAGCTTGCAGTCAGCTATAGCCCACTGGTTTTGGCCTGCATCTAATTGGGGTAAGTTCAGTAAAGGATGCTGAAATGACCAAACATCCCTCTTATAGTCTGCACCTAGGTACATAAGCATTCTTATTAAATGTGCCCTCAACAAGCCTGCACAGTCGATGTAACTGATCAGTCAGTGAGATCTTGTTACAATTTATCATTCAACCACTCCTCTCCTGATTCTCTTGGTAATACTCGCAGGTTGTGTGTGGGAATTTCCTTGTGCAAGATATCTGGAATATAATGATCAGTATTCTGAGTAATGGTATTAAATATGACTAAAAGTAAAAAGCAGAATCTGAACATCTCAATAATATAGGAATACAGTATCAATGAAATATCTAAGTAATCAAGGCTGCACTGCTGAGTTCACAGTACATTTTACAGTAGTGGCAACACAAAAGATCAAAATAAACCCATTCGTGAAAGGGAAATAAGGCCACAGAATAAAGAAAGCATATTACAAACAGCTATCATCTCTATATGGAAACAAGACAGGAATCAGGTTGATATTATGGTGTAAAATGAAGGTCTTCAAAATTCAGGTGTACAGAGACTGTCTACAGCTAGAGGCAGTCGTGGGGGAATGACTGTTGCGGAGATCCTACTACAGTGCGGATAAGGGAATATTCCATTTTCCTCACTGTAATGTGATCTCGGAGTGAGAATATTAAAGTAGGGGGGTGTGGGGGCAGAGCCCCCCACATGGCTTGCCCCCCCTGCATAAAAGTAGATTTTGTTTTTTTTTTTAATGCAATTTAACAAAAGCACTTTTTTGGTCAAAGCACTTTCGTTAAAGTGTGTTCGGTGATTGTGGATTCGGACTATTGAACTTAAGTTCAATAGTCCTAGAGCCATATATATATATATATATATATATATATATATATATATATATACATTCATATATATATATATATATATACACACACACAGATAGGTGTGTGTGTGTGTATTGTATGAGCATTACATAAAAAAATTTATTTAAGCATATTATTAAATAGATGTATTATAAATCACTATAAAGAAGCACAATAGATTACATCATGTCAATATAATAAGACTGCACAAAAATTATTTCAAAGATTTTTAATTTTTTTTATGATGCAAAATTAAGATGCACCACATTTACCATATTTCATACACTACAGGAATGTATTTATTGACTGGAGAATGAGATTTGTGGCTTATACCATGAGTCAAAAGCTAAGAAATAAAGCACAGATGAACTTTTTTTCTGTTTAGAAATAAAATGATAATATTGCTTCAGCTAATTTATATGCAACCAGATCTACATGATTAAGACCACCTTCCTGCAGGATGTCAACATAAGGTCATTATAACATTAGTATTCAAATACCAAAATAACAACAAAATGAAAATAACAGTGGTCTGTTGCTAGTGCTATCACAGCTTTATTTTCAAACTGTATACATATATAGACCGCAGGCACTGGACAGGTCACTCAAGTCAGCTAATTTATTTGGAAACACAATATTTAGTGCTTTTTTCTCCCACAATTCAGATACTTCTTCAGAACAACTACATTTAAAAAGCATCACATTAAATACTTTAATCAAGAACATACCCCATCCATTTATCCAATCATAGCCACAAAATTAAAATAAATAATCAAAAATTTAAAGACAAATACCACATTTAAGAGTATTAAAACTCCAGGTAGAACATATCATGCAAAAAGTGCAATAAAGAGCAGCATGGACCAATAGGGAAAGACTTGTTAAGTACTTTTTTTATCTAGGCACATACAAATTATATCTAAAATAACCCAAATCATAATATTCATTGATAAGATATATAAGCAAAAAAATATTAAAATAGAATAACATATGTACAAATAACTACATATATATGCTAAATTATTGCGTATATATGATAAATTTGATAAATTAATAGCTACCAAAAATGACAACCTACTAAAATTCTAAAAAAGCACATTCATATAACCTATTAACATAACTAACTCTCAAGAGCTTTTAATCTTAAAAAACAAGATATAGACAGAAAATCAGTAATGCCCAGTCTCTGAGTGGCATTGACTCTCAACTGCCATAATTCCTCCTGCCTTTCCAAATGTAAAGTCCAAGGTCCTCCCTAATATCTACATGTAAAACCTCAATAACTATGAATTTAAAATGGTGACCATTAAAACTCATTAGTGTCTGGCTAAGGCATTGGTGTCCTTTTTCAACTTGATGTCCCTTAGATTTTCATAGATACGATTTTTAAATTTCCTTTTGCTCTTGCCTATGTAAAATCTGGGACAAAGTATAACAAATGCACAATAAGCCACTCTTTCTGTTTTTCAAGTGCATTTCCTATTCAGTCTCACTAACACATTATTAATGTTTAAAATATGAACCCTCCAAAATATAGGCGCAGTAATTACATGTTACACATTTTTTCATACACCCAGAAAGGGGCCATTTATATTGTTTCTCCCAGATATTCTTCAGACATTTGCCTCTATGATATACTATGGTGGATTTGCCAGTTACACATTGCCTAATATCATTACTGTGACACAATTGCCCAGTTTTTACATAAAATATTTGCAATCAGCTTACTGGAACTATTATATGATATTATAAAGGCACACTGAAAATTAAACTTCCTTGTCTCCGAGCCTTCATCCAGCACCAAATTCGTATCAGCACCAATGTCCACACCTGGAGTTTGCCCTACACTCATCCTTACCCCTTGTGAATTAGGGAGCAAAGGTTTGAAATAACCCCTTTCTCTTTTGTTTATCACCTCTAACATAAGTTTGTTTATCAAATTGGGTAGATAGCCTCTTTTTATAAGCATACCCTTAAGCAATTCACATTTGACCAGAAAACCTTCAAATAAGGACACCATATGGGCAGCCCTTACAAACTGGCCTTTCACAACCACTTTTTCTCTGTTTAGAAGGATGAGAACTATTAAAATGTAAAACACTATTGGAGTAGGTTTCCTTCCTAAAAAATTTCTGATATAAACTTCTTTAAAGAAGCATTCTTGACTAACTTTACATCCAAATAGGAAATCTCATCCTGCCCAATAATTTTGTGTAAATTTCAGAAAGGGAGTTTAACTATTAATATTCTCCAAGAACTCACCAATAGTGTCCATAGGGTCATCCCAAAAGATAAAAAGTTCATCCAAAAAATGGACGTACATCTTACAATGGGAATAAAATAGAGAGTTAAATATTTTTTCTCCCACTGTAACATAACTATATTTGCATACAGGCCCCCACAAGGAGGACCAATAGCTACACCTTCAGTTTGTAAGAAAAAGATATCATCAAAAAGAATAAAATTATTTTTAAGCACCAATTCTAATAACTTATGTAAACTTTGTATTGTAAATTTGTATAAAATTTGTATCTGAAAGCTTTTTTGTAATAAAGTTCTTTTGCAATTAAGCCATGATAAAGGACAAATAATCCCAGGGATAAGAATTCAAAGGTGGATGTTCCAGGGTGACTCTGTCATCACTGCTATTCTGCCTTGCACTTAACCCATTAAGCTGTCTAACAGCTTAGGCCATTGCTATAATTTGGCTCCTAGAAAACAACAAAGTGCAATGACTTCTCATATTCTCTGTTGATTTAAAACTGTATAGCTCATCAGATGAGGAGCTGAAAAGTACAACTGCAAGTTGTCAAAACTTTTACAGATGATACAAGAATGTCATTTGGTCTTGATAAATGTGCAAAAGCAACCTTTAAAGCAGGAAAACTGCAGCACCAAGAAACATCAGTTTGGGAAAAGAATGTGATATAAAAGAATTTGAGCAAAGGAGAGTGTATAAATATTTGGGAATTGAAGGATCAACAATAAAACATGGACAAATACAAACTTAGTAAGGAATACTTTAGAAGACAAATTAATCCCAAAAACAGCGTTGACATCTAGGAACAAAATCCAAGCTATAAATCAATTTGCTTTTCCTGTCCTAACTTAGAGTTTTGGAGTGATTGACTAGTCACAAAACATGTTGGCTATATTAGATAGGAAAACAAGAAGCATGCTTCATGCTCACCGAATGATTTATAAAAATCAGTGTATACCAAGATTATGTATTCCCCATTCTGAAGGAGGGATGGGCCTCCTTGAAATTAATTACATGTATAGATCTGCAATCATCAGACTCCACATGTATCTACTGACCTCTCAAGAACCAAACATAGTGAAAGTTTTGAAACATGAGGAGAATAAATCTAAGATGACTTCTCTGCTTATTATGCTGAAGCATATTGGCATTACGTAGAAATGGAAATCAAACCAGACGTAGATAAAATCAGGCAGCAGCTGAATGTGCCAAAAAACAAAAGAAAGAATATAAGGTGACGGACCAGATGAGAAGGCAAGAAATGTGGAAAATGCATATAGTTGCAAGTATAGAAAACTTCTAGAAGAACTTCATGCTGATCAGGAATGAATGCAGGAATGGTTAAGGAAAGGCAAATTCAAACCAAGAGATGAAAGGTTAATATTGGTGGCCGAAGACAGTGGGCTACGTAAACTCTGATTTACAAAGTCCATTGAACCTGTGGGAGAAACAGACAAATTTAGGTTTTGCAAAACTGAACTGGAAATTGTCACACACCTCATTGCTGGATGTGATGTACTAATGGCAAAAGGACTGTACACTGAAAGGCATAATGTGGCAAGACTGCTGCACTAGGGATTGTGCAAACATTATCGTACTGAAGTGGCTGAAAAACACTCGAAACATGAGCCACAAAGCATCATAGAAAATTATAAAGTTTACATCAACATGGGATAACCCATTACCAACAGTTCAAAAGATAGATGCTAGAAAAGCAGATTTAGTGACCGATGAAAAGAAGATAAAAGTAGCATTGATCATTGAAATTGCCAAACCCAGTGACTAGTGTCCTGCACAGAGAGAGATACAAAGTCATAACATATAAGGATCTACAGGAAGAAATGACAGCATTGTGGAAAAAATATACCCAGACAGTTCCAATAGTCATAGGAGCAATCGGTCTTATAAAAAGAATCTACAATTGTATTTAGATATGTTACCAATACAATTAACTCCATATGAACTGCAGGATGAGTCATTACTGGGCACATTTCAGGTGCTGTGAAGAGCACATTTGTCTGACATCAAAGATTGAAACAATACTAATTTCATGAACTTTAATCGTACTTTGACTTAGGAATGGGGTCCATTCCCATCAATGATATAAGCAACACAAATGATTTAGAGAAACTAAAAACTGGGGATTTACCCTTATGGCACTAGATGGGTAACCAATTGGCTCTCTAACAGAAACCATACTGTGAAAGTTGGTGAAACAGCCTGTACCAGTAGAGCTGTCACCACTGGCATACCACAGGGATCTGTGCTTTGCCTATACTGTTTTGAATATTTTTCTTGACAGTTCAGGCTAAAGTGTATGGCCTTTGGGTTATCAAGTTTTCTGATTCTTGCATATTGGGTGCAATCAAGTCCACCAATGATGATAACATTACAGGAGGGGCCAACACAAATGATTGCTGACAAAGCCACATGATCTACAGATAAATGCATAAATGTGTCTTTAAGAAAAGTGGAATTCCATGCTAAATGCAGCACTGACAACAGTACTGCTATGCCAAAACCAGTGATGCAAGCAGTGGGAACACATGTAGATAGTAATCTGAACTTCAACACAAAGTGTCCACACTGAACTTAAACCCTATGTTGTGCACATCATAAGTCCCACCATCATATTCAGATTTCAGGATTGTATGACGGCACTGCACACAAACCTCAGCAGAACAGTAATAAAGTATAATGCTCTTTTTTGCTTGTACCTCACCATATACATGCAGCTGGACAGACCACAGGGGTTTCTCACCAAGAAAACACAGGGCCTACAAACTTTTGCCATGATATACATGGATAGACTGAAAGCCATGGCACTGTGATCTGTATTGTATAGGATGAGGTGTCTTCTGCCTGGCCTCCAGGCCAGTCTCTGACCCTGCCCTGATGGGAATAGTGCATATCCACAAATCAGATATAGCTGATGACATCAGCAGAGTCTGATGAAGAGAATGTGGTAATAACAGTGTCCCACATGCTGGTGTAAAAGCCTCTCTGTAATGTCAAGCAAGAGCACAAAAGCACACACAGTTGACTGCAGTGAGAATCGACCCCTACCCATCTAAGTACACAGACTACAGACCTCTGTATTTAAGGCAAGCACCACAGGTCAAGTATATTGTGGTGGAGGTGCTGCGGTAGCATTGTTGCTTCACAGTAAGATGTTTTCCTGTTCGATTCTCAGTTAGAGCGTCTACTGTGTGGAGACATGCGTGAATGGGCATACCTTCGTTGAAGGTTGTGCATCAGTGCCGGCAACTCGGCACGTAAAAATCTACTGCCAATCATTAGCAGACCGGAGTTCCACTGTGGCGACCCCTAACCGGGAAAAGCCGAAAGACACAACAACAACCACAGGTCAAGTATGACTTGGAGTGTCTCAAACACCACTTTATAGCTGATGATATCAGCAGTGTCTGTTGAGAAGAATACAGTATTAATAGTGTCTCTCATGCTGGTGTAAAAGGCTGTCTGTAATGTCAAGCAAGAGCACAAACACACGCACGCACACACACACACACACACACACACACACACACACACACACACACACACACACACACACACACACACACACAGTCAACAGCAGTGAGAACAGAACCCCTACCTAAGTACACAGACTACAGAACTCAATACTTTACACAAGTGTCATGGCATAAGTTGGACTTCAAAAGACGGCAGGTCAACTTATAGTGGATGACATCAGCAGGGTATGCTGGACAAAAGATGTTGGGAGGTCTGCATAGCTTCATAGCATCATAGGTTTCTAGGAGGTTGCTAGTCTAATGGCCCTAGTGTGTTTAGCAGCCCAGCTGTGTAAAAACAGAAGTACCCTTATTGAGCATAGTTAGACGGTGGTTGTTAGTGGAGTGGTTTTGTGATCAGCACTGACTGTCCCTGTCCATAATGGATATAGGTGCCACCCCAGGGGTGAATTTACAATCACCCATGAAGTTGTAAAGGTTACACTTGAAAAGGGTCATTGAGGACCATTGCTTCACATGCAGTGGGAGCCTATTACAGAGGAGATGCTAGGATTGCTAGGAGATATATCTGTCTCTGCAGTATGTTCTGTTTATGTCATAGACTAGGATGAGATCCCTGGAGCAAGTTATTCTTGTCCCATTCAATTTGCAGATGCCCAGCATTTCCAGTAGGTTGTGGTCTGAGACTGCTCTGTACCCTGCATGATACTGAGTACAGTGACAGGTCTTTAAGTCTTTTCATGTATGTCATGTTTTGAGGGCTCTGGATTCTCCTGGTCACAAACCTCTGTGTTTTCTCCAGTTGCTGCAGGTGTCTGGTGAGGTACACAAAGAAGGAAGCATTGTACTCAATTAGTGGTCTGATAAGGGGAAAGAAGCATTGTACTCAATTAGTGGTCTGATAAGGGTAGAGTACAGCAGAGCAATGACCTCCCTTGTGTTTGATGTGAAGTCCTTATTTATGAGATACTCAATGTAGAATGTGTGCTTCACCACTATGGACACTGTGATTGAAGTGTAGATTGCTCTCAACATATGTTCCCAAGTCTTGCAACACTGTGTTTGAACTTAGAGGGGTGCTATGTATATCATGATTAGCAGGGGTACTTCACTGCCAAAGGGGGCAATAAGGTATGTTTTGCTTTAAGGTTCAGTCCATAAGTTTGTAACCAATCATTTGGCTATGTCAGCCCCTTCTGTAATATGTTAACATAGTTGGAGGACTTTATATGACTGAGTCCAGTTGACAGTCATCTGAAAACTTGGTAACCTACAGGCCATCTACTTTTGCCTGGACTTCAGAAAAAAGTTTCCAAATAGTTGAGGGACCAGCACATCATTGTGGTATTCCACTGGCAAGTGGTGGAGGTGCAATCTCCAACTTTGACAGTGTCTGTTCTGTCTCTGAGCCAGTTGGCTATCCATCTAGTAATGTATGGGTTAATCCACAGATGGGAGATTTTTTCCATGATGCCTGAATGGGGGAGAGTGTCAAAGGCCTTGGATAAATCAACATAGGCATTGTGTCCTGTTATCACTTATCCAGGTCTTAGGGGTCAGTATCAAAGAAGTCCACTAAGTTTATTAAGCAATATCTATCCTTCTCCAAACCAAAACAGGTTGGGTGGTCAAGTGTGCTGATGGTCACCTATGTCCCTGTGGATAAGGTCCATGCTGATTCCTTCCCTAACCTTGCAGATCAACCTTTTTTAGACTTATGAATCAATAGTTCTAGTTCTGCGTGTGACCAGAATGATGTGCATTGCACATCAAACATTTGATATTAATTACTGTAGTGTAGGTGATATATGCGTGTGACTGACACCAGGGTTGCAGTGCTTGGGGGAGGCAACACATGGATTCATTGTAAATATGTGACATACTGTTAGATAGGGCCATTGTTTTATTATGTTTCCACATGTAATTTCATGTCAGACTGGAAATGGACAGTAAACAGCAGCAATACATATTTACAAACCAAGAAAAAAAGCACAGTGTTGCGGGTCCACAGATGGTTTTAATATAAAAATAAAATCTACAAACGTAGTTAAAATCCACAGTTGTTAAGTGCTTTCATCAAATAGTTTGACTTCCTCAGAACAAAATGACAAGTAAAATTTCAAATTTAAATACATAATTCTAATTGATCATTGATTCAAAATACCCAATCATGTCAGTGAAAATTCCCTCCTCATGAATATATAATTACTCAACAAGATAGCATCTATTCCTTTTTTTTTTTTTTTTTTTTTTTTTTTATAAAAAAAAGCGCATAATGCCTCATTACAAATAAAATGCCTATTCTTAAAGAAAAGGCTGATTTAGTGTAGTAGCACTCTCATAGTATTCTGAATACATATAATAATATCATTGTGTATATATTAAGAAGAGTTTTTATTTGTAATGAGTAATTATGCGCTTTTTTGTTTTTGTTAAACTAAGTTTTTTATTGTTGTGAACTATTACTTTTTTATAAAAAAAAAAGGAATAGATGCTATCTTATTGAGTAATTATATATTCATGAGGAGGGAATTTTCACTGACATGATTGGGTATTTTGAATCAATGATCAATTAGAATTATGTATTTAAATTTGAAATTTTACTTGTCATTTTGTTCTGAGGAATCAAACTATTTGATGAAAGCTAACAACTGTGGATTTTAACGTTATAATTTATTTTAATATTAAAACCATGTGTGGACCCGCAACACTGTGCTTTTTTTCTTGGTTTGTTCGTTTTCAGAGCACTGTGAACACTATTTTTTGGAGTTTGTAGCAATACATATTTACTTTTCCATAGGACGGTGAGCAGCAGGTTTGTCCGAAGGTTGGCCAAGTGTTTGTGCATGTGAGATACACATTTTCAATACTTTCCATGTTAGTATGTAGTTAAGTAGTACACAAGCCACACTGCAAAAAGTCTGAGAGTTAGTAATGAGTCTATAAAACACATCTGCTGCTTAACTGACTGTGGCAGCAGGTGTAAATGCATTGACATGTTTTGTTTGAGCGCAGATGATACTAAATTCAAATCCAGGTGTATCTAAGACTTTTAAAGAAACAGTTATTATGCAATGACATGGATTCTTTATAGTACATGTGTTGCTGTGTGTTTGCATTGTGCAGCAGGGTTAAGCAGCATTGCATGGAGATAACTGCAGCATTGTACCTTCTCTCACTGTTGCTGTGCATAGGTGCATGATATAAAATTCTGCTCAAACATAGAACCCAGAAACGCAAAGGGATCCATTGCTTTTTTCTGCTACTTGTGTGTTGTGTGAGATTCTAATTTTTGACCATATTAAAGGTGTTAAAATGGAGTAAATAGGAAAATGGTGAAGGGGGGAGAACAAAGGGAAAGCAATACAGGAATGTGCAGGAGGGAGGTAGGAAAGAACCACAGTTATCCATTTCTTTAACAGTGTAAACTAAAAATATGTGCAGAATATTAACTGAATTTGGGGTGATAACAGTGCAATCATGTTGTATAGCCAAATGGACTGAATCAAGTGTGTTAAGAAGACGTGTGCAAAATGGAGAGCTATGTATGGGATGATTTTTTTGAGACAGGTGCCATTTTTTTTTTTGTAAATTCAGTAAGAGATTGCTGAAAATAATCTGTGAAATGTGCATACATTGTACATAGGCATGTTCCAATTATACGGATTACAATTTACAGTAGAGCATTTGTGCCACTGGCATACAGTTTTTAATTTAATGTAAATATTATTGAAGAAACAACAGTATTGTACGGTTATGAATCATGGTATTGGAACTCATAACCTCTGACTACAGTCTAATATTAGGCTCTTACAACTGGTTTGTCCTACAGACTAATTCATGCATACTTGCTTTCACAGTTGAGATATGCATGCTTAATTTGATACAACTCTTTAAAAGACCAAAAATGCTATCTTTAGCTTTTAATGTCATGTATAATGACACATCTTCTGCTGCATACATACCACTCACTTCCCTCAATCTCTCCAATCGAGCAACATCCACCTGCCGATTGAACTCGCATTCTGTGGGAGCTGGTGAAATAACAGAAAAGAACAGAAGAGTATTATGCATACCGGCCTTGTCTATATTTAAAAACAGTAAAAAAGAGCTGAAACACTGCCAAAAAATGTCACTAATAAAAAAAATTGAACACTGCTTGCACCACGGACTGCAAAAGAAGTAATTTTATTATTCCACAGTTAAAACACATGGATTGAGCGCTTTCTTCCCTTCAACAGGGACTTTATCAGAATCAATTACTAAAAATTTAATTCACCTTTATGTACTCCCCTCCTTACTTAATAATTAATTGCATCATCCCTTTAGTTGAAATTTTAAAAAAGAAATGCACACAATGAAATGCAACAAATTATTAAATTTATTGGGGGGTTTTAACATTTTTATACATAAAACATATATGAAATGTTACCATAGCTACTTTTTCATTATTGTTGGTTTACATGATATAAAATGTTGTCTTTTTTATTATTGGTATTACTATTTGTATTTTTATCAATTTTAACAAGTTTGTAAAATACATGTTTGTTTAATAATATTTTATTATGCCAAGGTATTAGTTTGTCAAGGGTTAGGGATGTATTTGATAATGTTCATGGACTATTGTGTGCATTTCTTTTTAACAAAATTCAATAAAAGGGATGATGCAATTAATTATTAAGTAAGGTAGGGAGTACATAAAGGTGAATTACATTTATAGTAATTGATTCTGATAAAGTCCTTGTCTATCTTTAGCTTTCTAAGTCTTACAAGTACTTTCTTGTTGTCATACTTACACAGCCGTGGGATGTCCACAGTCTCAAATTCCTGCAAACATTTAAGAGTATCCCCTTTTCTCCTGCGTAGGTCATTAAAATGATGTCTACATTGCTCTTCAGTGTATGGGATACCAGTGACACTGGATATAGCCTGGGCCAAACTATTTCAAACCTCAGACTTGCCCAAGGAGCCAGAATAGTCCATTTGCAGAATCCTTTGGCTGTGGTGCTTTACTGGGAGTCCAATAAATATCCTCTCCTCCTGGACAACCCACCTCTCTGCCCTAAAGTGTGCACCTCCTTCTCCAATGCCAGCCATGTCTACCAGCTGAATTAGAGCAATGGAAATTGATGCTTTCTCACCAATTCCAGTTATTGCATTTACTGCCAGTGCACAAACCAGAGCAATGATACCAAATGGGTCTGTAGGATGTTAAGCAGATCACAGCAATGCTGAGCAAGTAGGAATTAAATAATTGAAATCTGACACATGGCCATAGTTTGAGGGGTGTGTATTGATGTATCCTTCAAAAATATATAGGAAATTGAAAGGTAACGGTTAGGTGATTTAATTTTGCAGACATGTATTGGGGACATAAATGTAATGAACTGACTTTTTTTTTGTCTTTATACACTGAGGAAAAATTTATTTTAAAGTACAAGATTCAAACCTAAGCATATGGGGCAAAGCATTTTTTCCACAGCATTTATTTTCCATCTTTGCCACAGAAGAAGCACTGCTTAGACATAGACAAGAATCATACATAAATGCAGGTGACAGTATGAGCTGTTACACATGTATGTGTATGACCTGACAAGGTTATTGGATATAGAGCCAGTTGTGTGTGTCTTAGTTAATTGTGAAGGCCATGCAAGTCCAGATACAAGAATCATACTTACAGAAATATAGTAGACAGTCTACCCTCAGTCATACGTCAGAAAACACAATGATGGTGTATATCCCTCATACATGTAATTCACATCACTCTACTATGTAAAGTGTTATAAGTAAGAGTAAATATAATAGGAATTACAACAGTAAAAAATGTCTGGAAAATCCTGCATTAGAACCCAGAACCACATGGATGGTAGTCCAACACTTACACCTGTTGCCAAGAGAATGCTTAACTAACACTTGCCTATTTTTCAGTTCATTGTTATAAACTGTACTGGCAAAAGTAAAAATAGGTTGCACATCCTGTACTAGAAGCCAAGACCATCTGTACTCCAGCCCTGCACTTACACCTGCTGACAAAGTACTAGTTACGTGAAATTTCCTAATTTCTTAATCATTCTTAAGGTCTCTGTGTTAACTGCCAAACAATGCCACTTAGCAGGCCTGTGCAGTGCCCAACAGAATTAATAGAATGCATCAGTTTTCAATTATTGTCTCTCTGAGTCCTGTCTGTAGGTATTCAATAGCTGCAGCTGCTGGGAACCCTGCTAACCACCTCACAATGTTCCACAACATTGCTAAGTGCATTTATCATATCAAATACAGCAATTGCAGCAATGCATTATTCTTGACCTTTGCTCTTTTATAGATGCCCTGTTTGCAGGTGTTCTGTCTGCTTCCTGTGTGGTCCACTAGTCCAGTTTGCACACTGCTACTCTTTTTGCAAAGGAGAAGATAAGTACAGCCAAACCTGGCCTTCATTTTCCTCCATTTCCTGTAACTGAGCTAAGTGGAGCATCACACAAACACTGCCCTCCCCCCAAAAAAGAAAAAAGAAAAAAAGGGACAAGTAGTTGAAATGAGGAAAATCAATCTATGACATACACACTAGAAAATGTTGGTACACATGAAATATTTCTGCATAGGTCTGGATTTAAACTCTCAATGGACCTTCAGAACATAGGAAGTGTGCCTTATCCCTTTTTGCCAAACAAACAGCTTTGCAGCAAGGAACTGAAATCATTCTTCACAAAAGCAACTGCAACATCAGCTACAGTAATATGAAACCATACAACTGTTATTTGTACATTTATTATTTTTAGATGTAGTGCACTAATTGATCACACAACCAGCTATGATTATTGCTTGCAAATATACAGCTCTGTCTTACCTGTCTGTGTTTGTTTGTCCTTCTTCTCTTATCTGACCAGTAATTCAAGGCACGCAGTCTTTATGGCATTCTATATCATTGTCCTTAAAATGTGAGAGGATATTAAATGGCAATAATATCATATGCAGTTGCCACCAAATGAAGAGGCAGTTTGATATTAATGAACAAAACCAGTTAATTGTGTGCTGCTTACTTACATTTCCAACCTTCCATCTAACACTTTGCAAGTCTAACCTGACACACCCACAAGATGCAAGTCAGCCTGCAGTGCTGTTGTGTTTTCCTTCTCCCAACCAGTAATCATTCACATTTTTAATGTATTAAAAACAAACACTGAGGGAGTGACTGCACTATGTTTACATCGAATACATGGAGCCAAGTATTTTGGATTCAATAAACCTAATGATTAACACCTGATCTGCATCTTCACTTTGTTTACAGACCTGAAACTACACTATAAAAAGGCAACCATGTAGCTACAGAAACTGAAGGTGAGGAGACTTGTTTATATGGAGAACACACAAAAGAGGCTATTACTTTGGTATATATCTGCACAGAGGAATACTGAGCTTTAGAAGGTATGCTTGCATTTTGTCAGCTACATACTGCATATGCTGAAATGTAATTAAGAAAAATCTGTAGTAGAGGCATTTACACTTATCTATATGCATTAATTAGAAGTGTACTGATGCCATGAACATGTCTGCCAGGGCATTTCACAGGTACACATGATTGGCAATACCTTAAAATGTAATACTCTGTGTTAAACTGTAGAAATGTTTCAGGGACAGTTTATTTGATATCAGTTTTAGCATTTCAAAGATGGTTTGTTCGCAAAATGTGTCATTTTCCTGTTCTTTTGGGGGGCAGCAAAGGTGCATTTCTGTTATGGCACAAACAAGTATATGTTGCTATTGTTACTCTCCTTTTTTGCATCCAGTCTGTTTGCATTTCAAATCTCTAGACGGTTTTATTTTTCTCCAGTGGGTAATATTGAAATGCTACCTTTTCTGTTTTATCTGGGAACAGTTATTTTGTAGTTATGTGATACTTGTGTATTATCCTTCTGTAGTATTTCAGGACCAGGGCTATGCCACCCAGGCATCTGAATCCTCAAAAAACACCCTTCACTATTGCTGAAAATCAGGTCATTGTTGATGCTTTTAGGCAACATGGTGCCTTCTTACTTGAAAGGGGATGTGGAGATATGTCATGCAGAATGCAGATTTGGCAGCGGATTGTCACAGAGGTCAATGCAATGGGTGGTCACAGGGACATATGACCAGGTGCACCATAGAGCCACTGACAATCTAATCTGCATGGAGGAGAGCAGCTGCAGTGATCCGTGAACAGATGGCTAATGGTGGGGGGCTGCTGCTACAGAGCCACCACTAACACCAAATAAAGTCATCTTGTTCACTGTCAGAGATCCAGACAGCTCCCAGGAAAGTGCAGAACAGCATGTCCTTGACATTGGTGCTACTGTTTCAGGGACAGCAAGCATGTCCCAGGAAGAGCGTCCAGGTAAGCTTTTGTATGTTAATTGTTAAATACTGTTGTATAGTAAAACAATTTAAATCGATATGTTACTTCTGTTTCACAACATTTTTTTTGGGTGGGGTTGAAGATTGCTACAGTTAATAACACATTCTGATTGATTAGCTTAGGTTTGAATTGTCATCCAAGTTCTTGATGAAAGTATAGTTAATGGACATATAAAGGGGGAAAAGTATTACCCCCTCTGTTACTGTTAATTTTGATTATGTTGTCCTCATCTTTTGCTTGACTTCTTCCAGGACTGTCTGGCATGCAGAGGATACCATCGTCTGTACATAGTAAGCCAAACATTTTTATGTCGGTACTGATGTGCAATTCAAAGAAATATTTTAGTGTGTGATGTTGATGTCAGGACTGTTGTGTATATTGCTGCATTGTCTAATAGTGACAGCACTGCTATTTTCTTAGCATATATTTGAGTATAGTATTATTGGTATCAATGTTTCCTGTGTTTGTTGATTCTTATCACAGGTGATATCCTGACAGTGGAAGTGTGGGACTTGTACCACCTGCTGTCAGAGTATCAGCAGACTGATGATGATGATAATGGTGGCCAAAACAATGGAGCAGTTGGGGAGGGGGGTGCAGATGCTGAATTTGACAATGAGGTTGACATCCAGCCATCCCCTGAAATTCCATCGGACACACCCAGTAGGCCTTGGTCTACTCACTCCAGTGAGCCAACAGATACTGAACAGGTGAAAGGTAAGACAATTGATCAGATAAGTGTGGTTCCTGCAGCTTCAGTGACTGTAGACTCTAGCCATAGCCAAAGTATGGATGAGGTGGTATACAGGAATGTTAGGGGTGCTCAGAGGAGGTCTGTTTTCCATCCTATACCTCTTTCCGTCCCACTCAATGTATGTTTACAGCATCATGGAGACACAGGTGTGTTTCCATAGGTGTTCCAGATAAATATTTAGGGTTGTAGATGTGGCACAGGTTGACATATGTGACTGCCTCCACCATGTTGCCAATTAAATGGGTTAGATGAATAATACATTGGAATGAGTGATGTCCGTGATGGAATGTCTGCTGGGGGGGGACGGCATCCTTGTGGGTCAGCCACATCATCTACTATTTGCCAACGTGGTCATATCCAATCATGGTCCTATAGTGGCAGTACTTCCAGTGTTCCGTCAGTGTGTGAGCTGTCTACACCCAGACATGGCAAATCATGGGGTCGTGGTACTGGACATATTCATGAGGATAGCTTTTCCAGCAGACATCAGTCATGTTCAAGTAACAGCAGTGCTTCTGACTCCAGTGTGGATGTGTCAGTGCAACTCCTGGCAGAGCCAATCTCCTCATTTTGAAAACAGTGATGCCACCTCTACCATGCATGGCTCACACCTCTCCAGCATGCCAAGATGCAGAGCTGTCACAAATCCTGGCTGCATTCATGGAGACAATTATACCAATTTCACCTGGATGACCACTATAGACACATACAAAAGTTGCATGGTTCAGCCGTACAGCTTAAAACTCATTTTGTCTCATTTGGCCATTTGTTGATCTAAATGTCTGCCTGCTTCTCTTTCTTACCCACACACACTCAATGACCTTTTCAGTCAGCCTAGGCTTCCTGCCCCCACCTACACCCTATTTCACAGTCAGGGCTAAAGGTGGAGATGTCGCTGTTTACATCAATAATAAATATACTTCAAGGCTGTTCAAATAGGACAATGCACTTGAGCTGCATTATGTTCAAATCACCATAGACAAAATCCAGTGTCACTTCCTTGCTAGCTATAGGTCCCCCTCTATGACCCAGGAAGTCCATACCAGCTATTTAAACTTGTAAGAAACACTAACAATCCAACCCAATACCATATTCATGGGTGACTTTAATTACCCCACTATTAACTAGGAATACTATATGACACAAAACATACATACACAGAGATTCCTGGATTTTATAAACACAAACTCCCGGGAACAGACAGCAAATACACCAACCAGGGGTGCAACCATACTGGATCTGGTCCTCACTAATATGGGAGAGTGCTGCACGCTCCCTACTGGAATGCCTTCCCTGGTAAGGTCAGACCACATAATGTTCTCCTTTGAAGTAAAAATAAAACCTGGACCCCCAGCTAAACCTGGAATATTCAGTAACTATTCTAAGGCTAACCTCCTGCTATTAAGTGAGAACCAGGCAAAATTTCAAGCTGCCATAATCCCTGAGAACACTACTGTTTATGCAGAAATGTTCACAGAAACCCTGTACAAGCATGTTAATAGCTGCACAGAGGCAGCTGTACCCACCAGGAAGAAGTATAGAATTAAGTCAAAAAAACAAGCCACCCTGGTGGAATCACAAAATCTATATGACAAAAATTATGAGGTGCAGCACCCAGCAGGATAAAAGCACTCTGATCAAACTAAACAAACTTAGAGGACAAATAAAGAATACCAAACCAAATTTGTGGTACATTTGGCCTCCCAGGTTAATGGCAACCACAAAATCATTCTTTAGCTAGGTCTGCAACCTCAAAGGCAATACACAATTATGCACAGAACTCATTGTAAATAGAGCCACTTATACTGAGCCAGATGATAAAGCAAACCTCCTGGCTGATAAATTCACCTCGAACTTTACCCCTCTCCCCCCCCACCTCAACTTTCCCTCAGGAAATATCATCAAACATAACTCCCACTACTATTACTGGGGGAAAGTTGCTTAATGCTCTCTCTAAGACCAAGAACACTGCATCAATGGGGCCAGGCAATATCACAGGATGCCTTCTAAATAGCATGAAACATGACCTATCAGGGCCTCTGGAATTACTATTTAACTGTAGCCTCCAAACAAGCTTGTGCCTCATGAATGGAGAAAGGCAACAGTCATCCTTCTGCACAAAGGTGGGCCATTTATAGACCATGGAAACTACAGACCCATAAGTCTCACTAGTCTTATGTGTAAAGCAATGGAAAGAATTATCATAGAGATGATCAAAAGTGATATAGTAAACCTGCAAACACTGGACCAAATTCAGTTTGGTTTCGTCAAGGGCAGATCATGCCTACTCAGCCTGGTGGACTTTTTTGAGAAGGTCACCAAAGCAATGCATGAGGGCAAAATCATTCACACTGCCTACCTTGACCTGTCCAAAGCATTTGACACAATACCCCATTTGGGCATTGTTGACAAACACAAGAGGTTAGGTACAAACCAGTATGTCACCCAGTGGACAGCCAACTGGATTACAGACAGGACTCAGGGAGTTAGAACTGGGGAGTCCACCTCTACAAAGAGGCCACTCACAAGTGGAGTCCCTCAGGGATCAGTCCTTCGACAGCTCCATTTTGGCATTTACTTCTCAGAAGTCAAGGCCAATGTCAATAGTCTCTAGCTGACTAAATTTGCAAATTAGGAGCTGTCATTGAATCTCGCACTGACGCAAATGTTCTCCAGGAGGGGCGGACACAGAAACAACTGGGTCAGAGCCATGGACTAAAACAAACTAAATGCCAAGAAATGCATAATTCCCCTTTGGGAACTCATCTATCTCTGTTAACTATCATATTGACAACACACCCCTTAGAACTGACCGCCACTACTTTTGAGAAGTACGACTGTGTTAATCTTTGTTGCCTGAGGCCTACTACTTAATAATGGTGTCAATCAAAGGGGATCCGGTATCTGTCTGCCTGGGAAGACATGATCGACAAACCACGGTGCTTTGCCAGAGATGGTCTGCACCTGTCACCCCTTGGATTCAGGTTACTGGCTAAAGCTCTTGCCACCCCTCTAGTGCCTTTTTTAGGCAAGGTTCAGATGACAAAACTACCACTGTAACAGATATAAGCATGCTAAATCTGAAGGTAATGCTACTCAATGCTAGAAGTCTAAACCTCAAAATGCACTCTCTGGAGGCACTCTTACAAATGGAGGACATCGATATCTGTGCAGTAACGGAGACCTGGTTCAAGGCTCCAGAGAGCACTCCTGCAATACCAGACTACAACTCTTACCACACTTTTCAGCCACCAAACCAAGACCGAAACACTAAAGGAGGAGGAATGTCCATAATTACCAAGGATATTTCACGCCTCTAGGCTAGTTGCTCAACACAATGCATCTGAAATTCTCCAGGTGCAACTAACACTAGGTAAGACTGCAATCCAAATTGTAGCTTGCTACAGATACCCCACCATGCCCCAAGATTCTCTCTACACTTTTTTAAACATACTGGAAAATATTAAGATACAACCGAACACCCTAATACTGGGTGATTTCAACTACTCTGCCATTAACTGGGAAAACTACTTCAGTACCAAAACCTTTACCCAACGGATCTTGGGATTAATAAATTCCAACACCCTGGATCAACTAATCCATTGTCCCACCAGGGGTTCCAATATCCTAGACCTGGTCATTACCAACATGGGAGACAGATGCTCCACACCAGTAGTCACCCCCTTCTTTGGTCAGGTCTGACCATAAGCAAATCACTCTTGACATCCACATCACACCCCATCCCCCACCCCCCAGTAAGAAAATCTCCGTAAAAAACTTCTCCAAAGCCAACTTCATGCTACTCAAGTCAGAAGTGACAAACTTCATGACACCCATGCAGATGGGATCTGAAAGTTCAACTGCTGAATACACTGTACAAGCACATCCACTTGTGCATGAATCATACCATCCCAAATAGAACCAAGACACTCTCCTGAAAGATTTCTCCATTTATCACAAAGACCTACACATTCAATTCATCTGTTCTTTTCCCCTTTTTTAGTTTGACATGTTCTTTTCAGTTAGTTTTAAAGGGATATGGAAACTGTGGCATTACACAGTCTTGTAGGTCTTCAAGAATTGTTCTCGTCATGGTTAAATTTCTACTACTGTGGTAACTTTTAACTTAATATAGTGTCAGGTAATTTTGTGATATCATATTAGTAATAACACCAGTAAAATAGTGTGGTAAAACTGCAACGATGAAAGAAAGTCCAACTCTAAAATATATCCAAAGAATGCAGCCGCACAAAGCTATAATACAGCCTGTGATTTATTAACTCCACCAAGAAACGGGCGAGTACAAACAAATATGACGATATAATGGATTAAGCACTTTCTTCCACCTAAAATGTGGACTTCATCATTATTTTTATTTTTTTAACATTTTAATATGTTAGTATTAATATATTAATGAAAATACATATGCACTAGTTTTTTTGTATCCCCTTAGATAGTAATTAGTTCCCCTATGAATACAATTATGAGTATAGACAGTTTTTATAATAATTTTACAATATATTACAACAGTTTTTATAACAATTTTGTAATATCTTACACCTGCTGGTATACATTTATATTTATTATGATTTAGTATTAAACATGTCATTAAGGTATATGAGAGACAGCAATTGTTCTTAGAAGTTATAGTTGATAAGTATATAAAATCTAGTAGTATTTAGTTTTGTTATTTTTTTCATTATTAATAGTGTTGTTATTTATGTATAGAGTTGGTATATGTTTCTTTAAATTTTTAAATGAGTCTGAATTTTTGGCGCCATAAAACAGATAAATTAGTTCAAGAGATTTGTTTTGTTGATTCTGATGAAGTCCACATTTTAGGTGGAAGAAAGTGCTTAATCCATTATATTGTCATATTTGTTTGTACTCACCCGTTTCTTGGTGGAGTTAATAAATCACAGGCTGTATTATAGCTTTGTGCAGCTGCATTCTTTGGATATATTTTAGTGTTGGACTTTCTTTCATGATATCATATTAGCACAACAATGAAAGATATATTAAGTATGTTACCTTTATAGTTTTGACAGGCAAATGAAAATTCAGCTGCAGAAGCACATCCCAACCAAAGATCTAAAAACATGTATGTGATAAATTCTGCCAGGATTTTTGCCAAGTTTTCAGTACTTTGTTATCCTATCTTTATTTTTTCCTCACTCCTCATTTAATCCATCATTTAATCCATTGTCTTCTTAATCTTTTTCCTAGGTATTGAGATAATCTTTCATCTCTCTACCTTTTTCTTTTCCTCTTTCCTTTGCTACTTTCTCCTCACAGAATGGAACCATCATTCCTTGTACTTCTTAAAACTGAGAAAGAATTCACTACTTCTAGAATGCACTTAGACTCCCTCAATTCCCTTCACTCCTTGATCAGAATGTTTGAAGAGCTATCCCAGTTCATGCTTTGCAAAAATGTATCAGGAAAATAATTATCCTTTTTTCATCTGGCTGGTTCTATCACTTAACAAATATTAGCCCCTTTTGCTTCCTATTCATTTCCATCCTTAACTCAGAATAGATTTGCTTCACTCCTTACTTACCAAAGTCATATAGGTTCATAGGTATTTACTAGGCTAATAAATACAAGGGCCTTTTTAAGACTAGCTATGCATCCCAAATCCCTGACAAGTTCTGATACCCTTGAACCCTTGATAAGCATAAGCATGGGCCTGGGAGATGAACCATTTACAGGTTACCTGCTTGCATCAGAGACACAGGTGTCAAACCAGGGATGGATTTCCGGTTTCCCATCCAATTGTCCAAGTTGAACTTGAATTGGATTAGAGAGGAACTCTGCTTCACATGGATGGGGAGCCTGTTCCATAGATGGGGTAATTTCTGGGATACATATCCATCTCTCTAGCAGGTCCTATTTATATCACAGGCAATGGTTAAGTCTTTCAAATGGGTAATTCTGGTACTGTTTGTTTTGTGGATATGCAGGAGGTCCATCAGAGTGGGGTCTGATCATGCCTTGTATGCCAGGCATAGGATTCCCCTCAAAAGTCTGTTGGAGAGGATAAACTGCGAACACAATTCCTGTCGATCTGTGAAACACCTATACATTGTGTTGGCATTTTGAAATGCATCACACTACAGTGGGGATCACAAAATTACATTTTCCTCACCGTAGTGTGATCTTGGCATTAGAATATACAAGTTGCAGGGGGTGTGGGGTGCAGGGGAGCTTGCCACCCTGCAAAATGGTAGAATTTTCCACCTCATAGTGGATTTTTCTGGATGGTGAGTGTTCGAATGTTGATTCTTTCCTTCGAAGGAATGAACATTCTAAATAATTGTTGTAATTCTTTTTTGTTGTTCAGGGTCAGGGGTGTGAATAGTCGAGGTACGTCAATGTGATATTTTGATAGTAAACCACATATATATATATATATATATATATATATATATATATATATATATATATATTATATATTCACTTTAGAATCTTGAAATTCTGAAACATCGAATTTCATGTGAATGAGGAAATATGATTAATGTTTTGGAATATCAAAACTCCGAAAATCCAAAAAAAAAAAAAGGAAATCTCGAAATCTCACTTGCAGATCTCTGTTCACAATGTCAGAATTCCGAAAGTTCGATCATATGGTCTCGGCCATATGAAATTCGATCTTTCAGGATTTCGGCATTGTGAAGTGTTCCCATACATATAGATATATATATATATATATATATATATATATATATATATATGTGTGTGTGTGTGTACAGATATATATATATATATATATATGTGTGTGTGGGTGAGTGTGTGTGTGTATTTACATGGGTCTATGTCAGATGCTCATGATGATGTGATTGAGTTTCCAGTTTCAAAAAACAACAAACATCTACCTTTGTTTCTATTTTTTGTAGGGGGCTACAGCCCCTCCCCCTGCATATTATATATACCATCTCAGAGATGGAAAAATGGAAAATTCCCTGATCCACACTCTACTCCGATCTCCGTTCAAAAGCTTCAGGTTTTCGGAAACTTGATCATATCATCTCGACAATATGAATCTCGACTTTCTGAAAACTAGCCCTTTTGATATGAACTCATTTTATATATATATATATATATATATATATATATATATATTTTTTTTTTTTTTTAACAGATATTTGAGGATAGATTCTAGCTTCAACTAAACAGACTGTTCCTAAGACATCGATATAACTGTTAGCTAACTAGTTCTGCTATATCAAAAGAATATCCAGTGGCTGCAGATGATGCAAATGAAAATTATTACATATTCGGCTTTCAGTATGTGGAAAGCAGGCTGTATTTTCCCTTCTGCAGCATCTGTAGAAAATGTTTTGCTGATTCTGTTTTAAATAAAATTCCATAATCCATACTGAAAATGAAAACATAGAAGTCTTAATATAACTTACTCTGCAAATTTGATGATTTCCAGAGCCAGATAACTTGGTGGCTAGAATAATGTTAAAAACAGAGAGTTTTTTTTTCCTTTCTCATACCAAGTGTCTAGAATACATAGAGTTCCATATCAAGATGAAGTAATGCACTTCTTGGTAGCAAGCACTGGCAGTGAGCGTAAAACAGTAAGCACAGCTGTTTTGTTAAAAAAAGAACAGTTAAAAATTCTATGCATTTAATGAACTCTGTAACAGAGGACACTTCATCTAAGACAATACTTACCCCTTGATACTCAACAGAAGAAGACGCAGTTTCTAAAACAGTTTTGAAAAGACGTCCAACAAACTGTTATAGAAGTCAGCTTTCATGAGATAATTAACAATGAGGTTTTTCAAAGATAACAGTAAAACTTTAAATAGTGTTTGTTTGTTTGCTTGCATGTGCATGCATCTGATGTGATGATTTGTATAACTTAAGCATATGGTATCGCATTTTTGCATCCTCTGGACTGATACAGAGGAAATCAAGAAATGGATACTCTGATAGTCTGTGTTTCAGCAAAACGTCCTCCTAGAAAATGATGTTTTTTCAATACTGACATATTATCAAGAACCTGAATCATTATACTAGCTTATACAGCACTTTGACCATATATTTCATTACTAAATAACCAAAATGTCTGCTATATATTTGTAACTACTTAAAAAAGACCCATAAAGGCTCAAATTATAAAACTGTGAATATTGTGTAGGTAACTAGTACAGGTCAGGTAAGTCATTTCTGCACTGCTGCAGTTACAGGGTTTAAAGATTCACTGCAGTACATACGCAACTCCAATTCTGTTTTTACTGTGTTTTCTAGTCAAGATTTCTGAATATGCCATTTTACTGCTTTCTGAATACTCGCATGGCTTAATTACACTTTGATTACTTTAAGCCTGTGCTTTATAACATGCTGTGTTCGTGGCATACACTAATCTGTACTTGCATCTGCTGTACAGAATTATATTTTATTCCCCAGTCATCTGGGACTGGATAATAAGTGCACTACAAATCATCCTTACCTGCTCCTCTGCTGTTTACTGAAAGATCATTAAGGGTAGATGCATGACAAATGAGATAATATAATGCAAACTAGCAGTACCAGACTGATTCACTTAATTTTATATTACTGATGGCAAGCCTGACAAACAGTAACTCCATTCCCAGGTTTGACTTTTACGGTGGAACATTTTATTTCAATAGTGAGTACAACAAGACAAAACTGCTGAAACCTTAAATATCCAGTTTCTGGTTTAGGAAACTGACTATTTTTAACTATATGTAATATACAGGTATGAAAATGTTCCTGTGTGTGTGTGTGCGTGTGTGTGTGTGTGTGTGTGTGTGTGTGTGTGTGTGTGTGTGTGTCTGTGTGTGTCTGTGTATGTCTGCTTTATATATAGAAAAACACATTGTATTCATTATCAAGATCTGTATTGGAGCTTTTCTCCTCAGGTCACCACTGAAAATAGGCTTCTGGCTCAGCTGGACTAACCCGGTTAACAAAGGTCAACTATAAATAAATAAATATATATATGTTTGTGTGTGTGTGTGTGTGTTTCTGTGCATCTACTTCAGAAGAATGAAAAAACAAAAGACCGAATCTCAAAATACTGACAACTCAAAATACTGAAAACATTTTTAATGTAGAGAGCAAGCCCCCTGCACACCACATGTGGGGGTATATTCCCCCGACACCCCCTGCTAATTATTTGCATTAACTCCATGATTGCACAATAGTGATGGGGCAAATTCCATCATTCAGTATTTTGAGATTCAATCTTGTTTTTTCAGTCTTCTGAAGTAGACCTATATATATATATATATATATATATATATATATATATATATATATATATATATATATATATATATAGATATATATATATGGATTCACTTCAGAAGCTCAAAATACTGAAATCTTGAATTTCAGTATCTTGAGCCTAAGAAGCTGAATCCACATGACAAAGAACACTGAAAACCTCAAAATTCAAAACCTTGAATACTGGAGGTTTTGAATTTTGCGGTACTACTACACACACACACACACACACACACACACACACACACACACCATTCTCCACACAAACACACACAATCTCTCTACTATATGAAAGCAGGAGGGTAATCCCTTGTGCACCCCCCATGTGGAGGGCTGCACCCACCACACCCCCCTACTTAAATATTCTCACTCCAAGGTCGCACTACATACAAACACACACAAAACACCACCACATAAGCTACATTCTCCTTGCACACACATCACAGAAACAAAACACACTGACACACACCACACCCCTACTAAAACCCCTTAACACACACACTTACCTGAATACATGACCACAGTGAAAGTTCAGAAGCACAGAATTCAAAACATCCGGTATTCCAGGTTTTGAATTTCATGCTTCTGAACTTTCGCTAGTCTGTGGAGTCGGCTTCTTGGGCTCGAAATACTTAAATTTGAAATTGAGATTTCAGTATTTCGAGCTTCTGAAGGGAAAAATTTTATATATATTTATATATATATATATATATATATATATATATATATATATATATATATATATATATATATATAGAGAGAGAGAGAGAGAGCCACTCAGCAGTGTAAACATTGGTTCTAGGTTTTGATCATAGTCGGTAAGACAACAAAATCCCGTGCACAGAACAGGAAGAAGGGGATTGATGATGCAAATGCCAATACAAATACAAATATATATATATATATATATATATATATATATATATATATATATATAAATATATATATATATATAAATATATATACACACACACACACACACACACACACACACACACACACACACAAATATGGATTATATTTATGTATGCAGACACACACACACATACAAGCATATCAAAACTTTAATATGTGATCAGTAATTTACAGTTTAAATCTCTGGATGCCAAAGTTTGCAGACGACTGCAAGCTTGAAAAATTGAGACTGTGGTATATCACAGATTTCTCCTTTCCCTGACATAGTGCAGTTGTTGGAGTTGGTATATATAGGTTCATAAGACATTACTAGGCTAATGACTTAAGTGCCCTTACAAGCCTAGGCTAGCCAACATCACCCGGTTTTATCCAAAATATGGCCCCTATGGGCAAGAAAAAGGCATGGATTTTTGCCTATGCCTTGAATATATTACAAACTGCCCTCTCCATAAGGGACATAGACATTACCACAAGTGTGAGTTTGTGATTCCCCTTCCATTGATCCAAATTGCATTTAATAATGGCCAGGGAAAGCCTCTGCTTAATGTGAATAAGAAGCCTGTTCCAAACAAGGGTTAATCTCAGACACATTTCTGTTTGCCCAGTATGTTTTGCTTGAGTCACTGACTAAGTTTATGCCCCTAGATCAGGAGACCCTCATTCTGTTTGACTTGTGGATGTGTAGCAGCTCCATCAGGGATGGATTTGTGGGTGTTTTGTAAATCAGCCATAGGTCACCCCCTTAATATCCAGTAGGGGACAGAGTAAAGGGATAGGGCTTTTAGTCTAACTGCAGAAGACATGTTGTTTACATACTGTATTTTCTTTGTGAGGAACCTCGGGTTGCTCTGTCTGCTGTGCCTAGTCAAGTAAATGCCAAATGGTACACTAATTGATTATTGGTCTAATGAGGGCCAAATACAGTGGGATTATAATTTTCTTTGATCTGGATTCCATACCTTTACTTAAAAGGTGTGTTACATAGGACTTTCTCACCACTGTGGACACATGGCCATCAAAGTTCAGGCTACTATTTCTCTATGTACCTAGACCTCTCACTTCTGAGTCTATTCTTAGGGGAGTGCTATTAATGATGTAATTTGCAGGGGTATTTGACTTCCCAAAGGGTATGATAATGCATTTTCTCACATCCAGTTTTAGGCCATGGTTCTAGCACCAATGGTTTGTCTGATCTAGATGCTCCTGAAGGATATCTACATCACTGGGGGATTCAATTGGCCTCAGCTTGCAGTTGTTGCACATTAGCCTGGACTTCGAAGAAGTATATTCCAAATATGAGTGGTCCCAGCACTGAGCACTGTGGCTAACCAGTAGTAAGTGGCCTCTTGCTCGATCTGAATTCACCCACCTTAACCACATGTCCTATCTATGAGCCATTTGGCTATCCATCTGGTGATGTAGGGATGTATGCCCAGTTTTGTGAGTATATTTTTAATACCTGAGTGAGGAATTGTGTCAGATGCCTTGGCCAGGTCAAGGTAGGTGGTATGCACTGTTTTACCCTCATCCATGGCCTTAATGACTTTCTTAAAAAAATCCAGCAGATTCAGTAAGCATGACCTGCGCTTGACAAAGCCAAACTGAGTCAGATCCAGTGTTTGGAAGTTTTGCATGTCATTATTTATCAGGTCCATGATTTTACATACAAGAGTAGTCAAATTTATGGGACTGTAATTTCCCAGGTCAGTATATGGTCCCCGTTTATGCAGAGGGATGACTGTTGCTGTCCTCCACTCTATCGCGACAAAGCCAATCTGGAGCCTGTGGTTAGAGATTCTAATGGGCCGGTTAAGTATGATATAAGCTGCTTAAGATCCATTGTGATATAACATCAGGCCCCATTAAAGCGATGTTTTTACTTTGAGATCACAGTGGCAACCTGATCTTTAGTAATAATTGGCAGTAGACTGGTGCAGGGCATCTCTTGTGGGAGAACTGGGGGTGATGGGAAGGTGAAATTTGAGTTGAATTTCTCGGATAGCAGATTTGCCATATCCTCTGGCTGAGTATAGGTGATGCCATCTACAACTAATATTGCACATTGATGGGTGTTGCCCTTAAGACTACTAATATAACTGACAAATGCCTCATGGTTATCATAAGCTTTGGAGGCTAGTTCCCTGATTTGCTTGTTTAGACTGATGAGAGACTTTTTGCTCTGTTACGCACTTCCCTCTTACTTCTTCACAAGATTTTCTTTCTTTTGTTGTACAACCTATTAATACCAGGGTGGCTTGTTTTTGTGGTTTAACCTGGGTTTATTTTGCTCTGGTACTGCCATTTCTATGCTTCTATGCAGCTGTTTCTATAATCCTGCAGGGCTTTTGCGTACTCCTCTGTATAGGTTTCTGTTTTTTCTGGATTTGGGGTATTATGGAAGCTAACTATGCCATCCCTTAATATGGGGTAATTTACCTTCGAGAACTTCTTAACGTTTTTGTGTTTAGGTGAGGAGACTAGTTTTAACTTTATTTCAATGGAAACTACTTTGTGATCTGATCTTACCAGTCAGGACATCACACAAGGGGGGCAGCACTCTACCAGAGCTAGAATATTTGTTCCCCTCGTGGAAACACAGACTAGTTGCTCCAGGGCATTTGAATTTACAAAGTCAATAAATCTTTGACCCTGCATGTTAGTGGTTGTGTATGCCTCCTAATTAATGGAGAGGTAGTTTAAATCTCCCATGAGTATATTCTGGGATGGATGGTGAGTGATTCTAGTAACTTCAGATATGATGTATTGGTTTCCTGGTTCATGGTGGGGGACCTGTAATTAGCAGGAATATGGTAATGGATTTTTGCCATGGGCAGTTGGACATGGAGTAGCTCAAGCATATCATATTGCTTGTCCAGCCTTGCAGTGTGCTTATTCTTCATGTAGATAGATGCACATGGTCTTTCATGTTCAGTGGGTGGCCAGAATGTTTGAAAGATGTTATAGCCATGCTCTGCTAGAATGCTTCCCACAGCTTTGAACCATATTTTAGTTACTGCACAGATCTCAGCAGAGAGCTTCCAGGAGTGTAGTTTCTTATTGAGACTCCTAGCACTGAGCACTAACACCTTTAATTTGTCCTGGGTAGCTTTTGTTATGTTGAAAGGTTTCTCTGTTTAGCAATGCCTAAAACTGGCTCTGTAGGGATGGATTATGTTTTGGCCAATATCCAAAGGCCTAGTGACAGGTGAAGACCATCTCTGGTAAAGCAACAAAGCCTGTAAACAATGTTCTCCCAGGCTGACAAGTACTGGACAACTTTGGAAGGATACCAGTTACTAAAGCAATTGTTCATGTCAGTGATTTTCTGCTGGTATTGTGGTATCAGCCTTGAAGATGGTAGAATGCTGCTCATTTCTAGGCTCTTACATGACACATATTCTGAGAGGTCAGTCATGTCTTTCTTTATATAGTCCAAGGATGTATGTCTCAGATCACTTACACCAATACAGACTATGACTGAGTCATACTGGTACGTAGGGGTGAAAAAAAAGGTGAGGTGGTCATAGATGACACAGCCCAGCAATATTTGCAAGTGCATATTAGCTTACCTTTCCCTGCAAAAATGCAGTCAGGTAATTTCAATATTTTATGATCATATTTATGCGACTCAATCACAAAATAGTTGGAGTTTCATCAGGCAGCCATGCATTTGAGAAGTGCTCTTATGTGTGCTAACCTATGGATGTTAATATATTTGCTTGTGCTTGTGTATGAGTGTGTGCATCTATATATCTTTATAGACACACACAGACAGACACACACACAGAAACCTGCCCAAGAAAAAAATGGCCTACTGCCTGACAGATTCTGGTATAACATTACCTCTCTATCCCCCCGCCCAACCTCACCACAGGAAATACCATCTAATATAACTCCCTCAACTATCACTATGGAACAGATCCTCAACGCCCCCTTTAAGGCCAAGAACTCTAAACCAATGGACCCAGACAATATCCTAAGTTGCCTTCTAAATAGTATGAATCCTGTCCCATTACGGCCTTTGTAATCAAGATTTAACAGTACTCACCAAGCAGGCTTTGTGCCTCATGAATGGTGAATGGCAACAGTTATCCCTCTGCACAAAGACAGGTTATCTATGGACCCTAAAAACTACAGGCCCATAAGTTGCACTAATTTCATATGCAAAACCATGGAAATTATTATAGAAATAAGTATTATGGAAACGATCAATAATGACACAGGAAACCTCCCAACACTGGACCCAACCGAATCTGGTTTCATCAAGGTCAGTTCATGCTTACTGAGCATGGTAGACTTCTTACAGAAGGTCACCAAAGCAATGGATGATGACCAAATTATTCACACTGGCCACTTTGACCTAGCCAAGGCATTTGACACAATACCCCACTCAGGCAATGTTGACAAAAGTCAAGAGGTTAGGTAGAAACCTTACATCACCCAGTGGATAGCATGCTGGCTCACAGATAGGACCCTAGGAAGTTAGAACTGGGGAGTCCACCTCTACAAGACACTAGTCACCAGCACAGTCCCCCCAGGAGTTGGTCCTAGAACCACTCCTTTTTATCATCTACGTCTGTGAAGTCAAGGGTCTGCGACTGTCCAAAACTGTAGACATTTGCAAATTAGGTGAAGTCACAGAATGCCCCACCAATATGAATGTTCTCAAAGAAGGGCTGACACAGACAACTAACTGGTGTCAGAGCCATGAACTTTAAGTCCAAGAAATGTGTAATAGTATCCTTTGGGAAGTTTCCCACCACTGATAACTATCATGCTGCCTCATGCCCATAAGAGTTGACCCATTAGTGAATCTCACCACTGTCACCTGTATGTGAAGATCGGTCTGACACGTCTAAAGAATTTAAATCCAGCTATTGCCAGCAAGTGTACCATCTGAAAATGTGAATAAGAAGAGTTACGGTCCTTGGCTCCACTCCATTGTCCCAAATAGGAATGCTGACCACCTGATGGACATTCTCTCAAATCACTCTACTTATACCAAAAGGTTAATAAAAGAGAAGTGCACAGAAATCTGATTCAATAACCAGTTCACCAACAGTAATCTGGCCCAAAGACAAAGGAAATTTGTACTGCTGTCCTGGGTATCTGAATCCAACATACACACCCAAAATAGGAGCATGCACTAACCACTTAGAGAGCTTCATCTAGCAAACCATGACACTTTCTTACCATACTTTATGGGATCCATATCATCTTTCAGTGCCCCTTAGCTATGGAAACTGGTATGCAAACAAATGATTTTCTCATACACACACACATGCAATTCCCAGGGAAAGTTGGTAGAATACCAGCTTTCATTCTGGCATGTTAGTACTGCCATCATCCTAGATAAGGCTAGGGACCCAAACATACTAAACATACCAGTTACTTGCCACTCTTGATTAGCAAAATATAAATTATGAAATATATATCTCACTATAGTGATTTTCTCAAGTGATCTGTTCACTTCAAAAGGCAGATAACACAAGTTTCTAACATGCAGTGCCAAGTAATATGGCATTTTCATATAATAAATAGCAATGCATAAATAAATACTAAACATGAGCCATGAGATCTTAAAAGTGACTAAATAATAATAAAAGATGCTTAGACAATAAATAAAACAGCCTTAGACCGGATTAAATGTGCAAAGGTCCAAAGAATGTATAGAGACGATAAAAATAAAAGTTTTATTTATACAGTATTTAAAGAAAATGTGATCTATAAGTAAATAAATACTCTATCAAGTATTTTTCTTTTCTAAAGAAACACTGGCCCTAACTATTCTATGTTAGAAAAATATTTTTCAAGGTAGAACAGCAAGTTACATAGGTATACCAATATCTCACAAGCAAGGACTAACCGACTTTACACTGGTTTCCGTTCAAGACATACATAGTTCATCATTTTGTTTCCATGTAAAATGCAATGTAATGCCAATACATCTGATTACTGCAGCTCTTTCCTTGGCAACAGACGTAAGACTGATGGTGATCAGGGTACGTCTATCATGCATTTGCATACTAATGGCTGCATTCCTTCATACTTCTTGCCAACCGCTCATCTCAAGTACATTGTGGTTTTCCTCTCTCTATACCCTTGCGTTAGTCAGCTATATACAAACAGTTGAGTATTTCCCGAGAAACTGCAGTAAGATAAACACCTCATATTTTAAATTCAAGTCTCCTACACTTCCTTTCATATCCTTTTTCATCTCCACAGAGAAATGAGACAACAGTGGACACATTTTCTTGCCATAAGCACCACACATATTGTAGATTCAACTAGAGCTCGTACATTGCTTTAGACATGTGCTAATATTCTGAAATAAGAAGGAAAAACATCTACCTTTGTTTTAAATATTTTTTTTCTAACCTGGCACCACAAGTGCATAAAGGTTAAATTAATTAAAAAAAATAACTGCAGTATGACATGGAGAAAATAATGACTTGCAATACTCTAATGTAATTTTTTGTATGTTCATTACTCTGTTAAAAATGATACAAAAAAGTACCCTGCACTACTAAAAATGAAAAAAAAAAAGTTACTTCAGAATTTGAGTAGAAAACTACCCACTGGAAAGCTTGTTCATAAATCCTACAGAAAGAACATGCATCGTTGTAAAGTAGTTGACTTGTACAATAATCATAACACGTTAATGAATAGAAAAAAAATACATAAATCTGTGGAAAACTGTTAACTGGAACCTACATAGGTCTGATCTTAAGTGCCATGTGAAATATCATATACTATAGAAATAGGGAAATCAGTTTTATGACATCTCATTTCAGCCTTTATCATGAAACTTGTTCCTAAAATATACATTAGGGCATTGTTTTCAAGCAAGTCAATAATGTACTTGATCATGTGTTTGCCCTTTACCCAGTAAGCTATTTTCCAAATTTAATCCTAGCCTAAAGCCATTAACTGCCATCTTTTGCACCATAAACCCCTGAAATAAGAGGCATGCCAGGCTGTGAGCAGACTTCTAGTCGTCATCATCTGCACTCAGGTGGACGTGTAAAATATGTAATTTTGAAGGCTTCACCATGGACTGTAGTCAGGCATTGCTGAAGAATATTGTAGAGATCTAAAATGTAGTAGTCACCTCACAGAGGTACCAGGATATATACTAACCTAGCAAATACTAATAGGCTTATGTTAATAATTATTTTTAATTCTAGAATTTCAACCTGAATGCTACCATTGCACCCTGAAGGTAATGTGCTGTTTACAGCTAACATCTTCATCTACTGAATATTTGCCAGGGAACTGCTCTTCAAACATTCAGATATGCACTACCTGCCTATTCTTACCTACCAGTTTTTTTTTCTTTCTCACTCCCACACAGGTAATTTGATTTTCACTCCTCCCCTTTGCCTCAGGTTAAACATTTGTTCCTACAATAGAAGGATTTTTTTTCTCTTCTTAAAACACAGTTTGCTAAAATTGCCAACCTATTTTTATTATTGAAAAACATTTTACCGATTGTCTCCACAACAAAATAAGCCACTCAGAGGATGGATGAAGATCCATTTTATCCCCTCACTCCAACACCCATCTTCTAAACTTATAATCAAGCTCCTCTTCCTTCTCCATAATGAATAAAATATAATCAAATAATAGTTCTCACTCAAACTCATAACATAACTCAACTGATTCATTGACCTCCCTCCCATGACCCCATTTTCTTTCAATCCATTCAACTGACTTGTCCTCCCATCAATCTCCTCCCACAAACGTATTTCCTTTCCTGTCAACCTGCATATCTACTCTTGCTTCTGTTCTATCCAGTCTACAGGATTAGTTCCCTGTCAATCTTTCTCTCTCTTCCCTCAGCTTCATTTCATTTATTGTCTCATCAAATATCTAATCTCCTGTCTACATTCCATCTCCCTTCTCTCACACCTATTATTTCTCCCATCAACCAACTCTCCCCTCTCCATCTCTTTCCTTTTCTTCCCAAGAGACTCCTCCCCACCAATCCTCCTCTCTCCACTCCTTTCTCTTCCCTTTCTCCCACAACTGACCTCACCAATACTCTCCTCTCTACGGTACTATCCATTCCTATCACAATGCAGACCTATTACATCTGTCTACCACCTCTTACTCTTTAACTCTGCTATCTTTTTCCCTTTCATTCCACTACTCTACTCCTCTTTACTAAGCATTACTGTTTAGATTCTACTACTGTTTCTTTCTGCTAAGCATTATAGTCTAAGACTGAAATAGTTACCTCTAATGTAAAACTCCATTGCCAATAATCTGCTCACTCCACCCCATGTCTCCATCTGTGTAGTTCTATCTCCTCTACATTTTTCCATTAGCACAGGACTACCAGCCTAATATCTCTCTTAGGCACCACAGTGATGCGACTATTCACACCTACTGTCTTATCTCTTACCCTAATAACATATCCTACTTCTTACCATCACCCCTTTCACATTCACAAGCAGCCTTTCATGACGTTTTACATGCAAGCCCTAAACACAACCATAAGCAGTGTCCCCATAGCATCTAATGTATATACAGGTCTTAAATCCATCTTTTTAGAAACAAATACCAGTGGTTAGGCCCCAGATAACATAAGCTAGGATCAACATACAAAAGTAAATGTAAGTGACATTCATCACAGCACACCCACCTTAAAATTAAGTGGAGACATCCAACCCTACCCAGTGCCAATAAGCCTTCCAGACAGCTCCAGCATCCCATCAAACCTTTTAACTCTTCCACATCTCACCCCACAAAACCCTCAAGCCTTCAGTTCCTAATATAAACCTTAGAAGCATATGTAATAAACTACCATAATTCCATGCCTAATTAGCTTTCTACTCTCTTGATACAGATATTGAGACATGGTTAAAACAAGACATAACAGATTAGAAAGTCACACTTCCAGGAAATAACATCCTCAGATCACTTAGGAAAAAAAAAAAAAAAAAAAGCAGAACCTATAGCCATACTATTCAAAAATAATTTAGTGATGGTGTCTTCCTCTCAAACCCCTCAAATGCCCAATGTAGAACTTCTAATCTTGTTTCTTAAAACTATCACAAATGTATATATGTTATTACAACCTATATCCTTCCTGGAAACAATGTCAGTACCACTGAAGAACTCTTCTATTTGGGTATCTAAGAACATTACTCAAGAAAGAATAACACTGGGCAACCTTAATATGAAATGGCTTAGTTTAAACTCTGATCCTCTAACAAACACCACACACATAGAAGGCCTCACAACTCATTCCTACATCTACTTGTAGCAAGAAAACTAGTACTAGGCAATCTCTTATTGTATATGGATACTTTCAGCCTCTCCCAACAGTATAATTTCGTCAGACACTATCAGATTGACTTAATGGCCACTTCCCTACATTCTCTATAAGAAATTATAATAACTTACTCAAACACTACTACACCCAAGTAACAAATCTGTAATCCTTTCAAATAGAACATTTATTAATAACTTAAAGTCATCTAATCGAATCTCTTAAAAATCATCTCCCTAGATGATGCTGCATCTAAACTCAGCAAAATATTTTTAGCTTTTCTAAATGAACTCACTCCTCTCAAAACCACAAGAGTCTAAGGCAAAGCAGCACCTTGACTGATCAAAGAAAAAAAAACTTACGAATCGGAGAGACAGCCTAGAAAAAAACAGTTACAATATAGAAGATAGACAAACCATTGAACATTATAAGCTGTGCAGAAATAAAGTAAAATAAAAGATTAAACCACAAACTCTCAAAAATCTTATCAAAACATCAAAACCATTTGTTCAGCCATAAATCATCTCCTAATACCTAGACACACCACATAATCTGCTTCATCCAAAGATACCAAATCAGGTGGCATACAAAAACAACTCAACAATAATCTCATTTAAAGTATTGCATCTATAATCAGCTATAATACTCACAGCTTCCAGCGCACCACTCCTAAAGTGAACAATAGCAAAACTTTCTCTTTTCACCATTTCATTGTCAGCTTTTTCTGTTCATCATCACTTTCAGCCACCTGAGTGCTATCATTTTTTTATTTATTTTATTTTACATTTGTTAACTGGGATAGTCCGACTGGACACAGGTCCATTTTCAGCAGAGGCCCTGGGAGAAAAGCTCCACATGTGAATAATTGCATAAGAGTTAAACAGTAGCAGTTTTATACAGTACAGAATTATAGGATTATATGCATACTTGGAATACATACATACTTAAAATTAACATTGTAGTTTTCTTGTTCGAACTTAGACATTTTTGGTGGTACAAGGCTGAAAAAAGGTAGCATGTCATTCAGTAGTACAATACATATGAGAATGAGACTAAGCCTGAAACATTGACTATTTTACAGATAGCCAGGTAGTGAAGAGAGTGGTAAGCTGGTTGGTACAGGGGCACAGCCAGTGACTTTTCAGGAATTTTTTGAGAGATGTTTTAAATTGGTTAATAGTCTGGTTTACTGTAAGTTTGGCAGGGAGCCAATTCCAGATTGTTCCAACAGAGTTGAAAAACAGTGAGTGACTTGCCGAGTTTTTAGATTTAACAGTTTGTGCCAGTATTTTGTCAGAAGACCGGAAAGTTTTTAGGTTACTGTAAGGGGTAATTATATTTTTGAGTATGGGTGTGCTTTTGGGCTGATGGACTTTGTGGGCTATTATTAATTGATTATACTGGATTTGAGAGGAAAACTCTAGCCAGCCTAGGGATCGTAGGTTAATACAGTGGTGGGTTCTATATGCTGAGTCTGTGGCAAATCTGGCTATGGTGTTGTAGCAGCTATTGAGTTTATTGAGGTCAGCTTTACTCGGGTTTATATAGATTGGGGAGGCGTAAAGAAGGGTTGAAAGTAAATGTGTTCAGGTAATAATTGTCCTAGCAGTTGGGATTAGAAATGCCTTAATTCTATATAGAGATCCAAGCTTTTTGTTGACTGCTTTAATGGTTTTGTCGATGTGAGTGTCAAACTTAAGGTTATTATCAACAATTACAACTAATAGTTTTGTATTACTTTCTGGGGAAATTATTGCACCATTATTAGATGTTATGGTAAATGATGGGATTGTAGCTTTCTGGGTGGGGGCGAAGAGTAGCCGTTTTGTTTTATTTGGATTCAATAGAAGACGCCTGTCAGCGAGCCAGTTTTCTACTACATTGAAAGTATTTTGGGTTAAGGTCTGCAGGTCTAATGGGGAGGTGGCAGAACAAATTAGAGTAGAGTCATCTGCATATTGAATGCAGGTTACTTTGGGGATGACTGTATGAAGATCATTAATGAAGATGGAAAATAGGAGAGGTCCTAGTATAGACCCTCGAGGAACTCCAAGGGTGACTGGCAGTAGGGAAGAAAGGCTATCCTTCCATAGCACAGCTTGTTGTCTGCCACTTAGGTAGGACTGAAACCAGCGGTATTGCTAGGCTGTTTATGGCAAGAGGTTTTAGTGTTTGAATGAGTAGCTGGTAGTTTACCACATCAAATGCCTTAGCTAGGTCAAGAAAGACAGCAGAGGGGGGCGTATTATTACGGATTTGATTTATTGTCTGAGAGAAGGATAGAAGGGCTGTGGTGGTACTATGGTGGGGTCTAAATCCATGCTGGGAGGGAGCTAGGAGATTGTGCAAATTGAGGTAATGAAGGAGTTGCTTGTTGATACATTTTTCCATAATTTTAGTCAGAGGGGACAGAATGGCGATGGGCCGGTAATTTGATAGATCAGCGGAGTTACCCCCTTTATGGAGAGGAATTACATAGGAAATTTTCCAGATGGAGGGGATATATGCTTCAGAGATGGTACTGTTAATTAATATACTAAGATGGAATATGCTATTGCATTTGCAGCTGTTTCAAGATATTCAGCCGGGACTAGGTCTGCTGAAAGGGTGGTGGGTTTCAGTTTCTTGATTAAGGATCGGATAAATGCTGTTGGTACAGGTTGAAAGTTAAAGGATGGGTGGGTATTGGATATGGGGTTAATAGGGTCTCTAGGTTGTTGGGGCCTAGTTGGTTGGCAAGGGATTGTATAGTTTCCGTAAAGAAGGTGTTTAAGGTGTTGGCAATATTTTCTGGAGGTTTTTGGAGGATAGATGCAGGGGTAGGGGTAGTAGTATTACCTGGATGGAGAAGACTGTTTAAGCTGGACCAAATTTTTTGTGGTTGATTTTGATGTTTATGTTGCAGGTTACAGTGGTTGATTTTGATGTTTATGTTGCAGGTTACAGTGGTTGATTTTGATGTTTATGTTGCAGGTTACAGTGGTTGATTTTGATGTTTATGTTGCAGGTTACAGTGGTTGATTTTGATGTTTATGTTGCAGGTTACAGTGGTTGATTTTGATGTTTATGTTGCAGGTTACAGTGGTTGATTTTGATGTTTATGTTGCAGGTTACAGTGGTTGATTTTGATGTTTATGTTGCAGGTTACAGTGGTTGATTTTGATGTTTATGTTGCAGGTTACAGTGGTTGATTTTGATGTTTATGTTGCAGGTTACAGTGGTTGATTTTGATGTTTATGTTGCAGGTTACAGTGGTTGATTTTGATGTTTATGTTGCAGGTTACAGTGGTTGATTTTGATGTTTATGTTGCAGGTTACAGTGGTTGATTTTGATGTTTATGTTGCAGGTTACAGTGGTTGATTTTGATGTTTATGTTGCAGGTTACAGTGGTTGATTTTGATGTTTATGTTGCAGGTTACAGTGGTTGATTTTGATGTTTATGTTGCAGGTTACAGTGGTTGATTTTGATGTTTATGTTGCAGGTTACAGTAATAGTCTTTTTTTGTCAAACATTATAGACTTCTTAGTATCATTTCTTAGCTGTTTATATGCTAATTGATCCTTAGGGTTTTTATTGGTTTTCCAAGACAACCAGGCTTTATTTCTATTCATGACTTTTTGTCTAGTTTCTTTAGACAGCCACGGTGCTACTTTTTTCTTTGTTCTGATGGTCCGGGTGGGTGCATGATTGTTAAGGATTGTAAGAAATGTGGAGTTAAAGTGTGATACTGCCTTGTGATACAGATCATCTGCTTATCAAAGGATGTTAGTTAACAACTCACCTGGCAATTTTGATTCTGGCATCTGATTCATCTCACCCAACATTTTGTGTAATGAATTAAGCATATAAATTACATAATTAGAGTGACAATAATATTGTCATTTCACATTCCTTTCCCAATACTGAACCAGTGATTATATATTTGGGTCTGTTTGTTATTCTGCATAGACTCCTTGGAAGACAAATAAGTTGACCTGGTATTCAATTTCTTTAACATTTTGCTGTGTTCCACATTTTTAAAGGTAATAGGATAGTAAATATTTTTTAGAAACATCATTGCTATCTCTGTTATACAGCAGATGTTGGCAATTTGATGTCTGGTGCCTTTGCATCCTCTAAAATTAACTTGTACATCAGGTAGTTATGTTGTGAATACTGATTTTTGTACTGAGATGGGGAACAACTGGAGGCAGTGACAGCTAGTATTTTCTTCAGCTCAAAATCTCTGCATTTGGTGACTGCAGCCAAGAAATTAGAAATCAATTGTTTCTTGGAAGTAAAGCTGTTGTAAAATCTGCTTAAGCTTTTAAAGAATAATATATCAGGAAAGGCCTGTATAGCCAAAGCTATGTTTTCTTTTTCAGTAATAACAATGGCTGTAAGAGTTAAAGTAAGACTTCATACGGGAAAATGTATGAGTCTGTACTGTGGAGTTAGAGAAATGTTTGAGAATGTTATGGTCTAAAGAAGATCAGTTCACTCAATATTTATTTATTTTATTTATTAATTTAACATTTGTTAACCGGGAAAGTCCGGCTTGGAATGAGCCAATTTTCAGTGGAGGCCTGGGGAGAAATACTCCAGACGCATGGCTTTGTAATGTGGGAGAAAACCGGAGCACCCAGAGGAAACCCACATGAACGCAGGGAGGACATGCAGACTCTGCACAGAAGGGACCCCAGCCAAGAATAGAACCAGAGAACCTCTTGCTGTGAGGCGACAACACTACCACTGCGCCTGTTCATTGGAAGGTCTGATGGTCCTAATATGTAGTCAAGATTCATTGGAGAAGACACTGATGCTGGGACAAGGCTGAAAGTAAAATATGAAGGGGACTGCAGGGACTAAGATGGAGAGAAAGCATTGCTAAATTAATGAATATGACCTTACAACAGTATGAAGTAGCAGTTGCCAACACAAAGTCCTGGTGTGCTAACATGTTTGCGGTTAGAAAGCTTTAGACTCAACTAAATGGCTAAAAAAAGTAAAATTCAGACATGTGTGTGGTATAGCAGACAATAAAGGCAACTGTAAACCAAAATGTATGAAACTCAGAAATCATCAACTAGAATGGTTTTGATTTCCTTGGTTCTCTTGTGAAAATTTAAATGCTGAAACTGGAAGATGGGAGAAATTTCCCCAGACAAGAGAACTTCTGGTAGACACTTAGATATTTACTAGTTGTGATTTCTTATGAGAACAGTGATTAGCATTCTGTTCTTCAATGTCTTCTGAATGCTTAAGGAATTTTATTTCAGCCACCAGTAGATACATGGATTCCATTAGTCACCACTTTCATAAAACATGGCTCAAAGTAACTTAAAGAAACCAATGCATCTAGGTTACCGCAGAAAATAAATGTTTGTACCCAGTATGCTTACCCAGTCAGAACATGAAAAAATAATAATATATTTAAACAAACAAGAAAAAAATGAAGACACAACTTGTGCTACGCCTTTTCCCAGACAAAGGAATAATAAAAGTGCTATAGGAAATGGAAAAGATTAGAATGAATGAGGAAAACTGAGAAGTTACATATTTTGATGCATGACTTGACTCGTTTTTGATATCTTCAGAGTCAGATAACCCTGTGATAAAAGCAGAGCAATACAAACATTTACATTTATTTCTTGTAATTGTAACTTGTGCCCTGGTGATGTAATCCAGTGGAGAAGATGCATATTCGCCTTATGCATTTGTAAGTCTAGTGCAGACAGATAAATTACCACAGCTCCATTTGCTGTTGTCAGTTAATGATACAAAAGCAAGGAAACCAGATGCCTGTCAACAGATACCATATCATACAATAAGGAAATGCCCGAGCACCATGTCAAAGATGATGGTTGAACACATCTAACACTAAAGATTAAGAATGATTTTTGTCAGTGTAATACAGGTAATGTAGTAGAATGAAAGATTATACATGAATTAGCAATGAGAATGGAAAAGGGAACTTTGTATTTAGAGGGGAAAGTCCAAAGCAATATTAAAACTAGAGGAAAGCATATTAGTAGGGAATAGAAGTTTTATTTTTACAACTTACTCAATGCATGTAACTATATATTAATTCTGCTAGGATACCGTTTGGAACCTTAAAACTTGAAACTTTAACTCTGCTCCCAATAATCAGGGATCAGTTAATAAGCCACAATAAAGGTGACAGAAGCCATAAATTGAAGTGTGGTCAGTTAGTAGATACCTCTCTTTCTCTGGATCGGTTTGTGATCTTTCCACAAAATGCTTGCTCCATGTTAAAGACTATGTTGTAAAGTAAGATGGCAAATTAATGCCACTAGGTGCTGAGCAGATAATTTTATTTTCATGTGTTTATTTGATAGTACAAAACACATCATGGCACATGAGTATATATATATATATATATATATATATATATATATGTATATATATATATATATATATATATATATATATATATATATATATATATATATATATATATATATATATTCAAATATAAATACAAAAACTCTGCAGAATCAACATTCATCCAGTTTATGATGGTTTCCTGTTATACCACCCTGGGATTAATAGTGCCTACATTCCAGGCAGAGAAATGGTGCAAGTAATGGGGGCAAGCAAGATGTCAAAACATCAGTGTGCTGAACAGACAAAGATTGAAGGCATGAACACAGTGATGCCAGTAAAAATGAAATAATGAAATGCAAAGTAACCCTGTACTCTAGCACTCACTTTAATGGCTAGCACAGATGAAGCTAGACGGGTACATGAATATGAGAATAGTGATGATGACAATAATGATGCACAGACAGAGAGACGATCCTAAACTTATACTCACTTATTTGGCTTTAAGACATTCTAAGAAGTTAACTGAAACACTACTTTGTATTCAGAGACACAAACGTGTACTAGTCTATCACTGCACTATAGTTTTAGATGACAAAAGCTCTTGTGTTTTGTTATCAGCTGTGTCTTCTGTGTATGCTTTGTAAAGAAAGCAATATTCCACAGGAGATGCATGCTTGCATGCTGCTGTTTTCAAAGGACTGTATCGTAATACTTTAGAGGCAGTGTGTCATTTGCAGCAAAAGAATGATGGTTAATATTCAAAGTTTAAGTGTGGCAAACCAAAATGCTGCCAGCCCAGCTATCTGGAATTTTGTAAATAATCATATGTCATTTCTGAATATTAATATGATCCATAGGCTTGTCTTATAAATGTAAGAGAACTATAGGTTATGTGCATATTAAACTACTGGTGCAGAAGTGTGTGTTGAAATGTATGTTATGTACTGAGCTTCAAGAATGTAACCACAGTGTACCCTGCTGGAAAAGAGCAGAAATGTGTATAAACTATATACCTGTGAAGATGTGTTTTAATGGTAAAAGTTGGAACATAAAGAGTTAACTTGCAAAACCTTAAGAAAATAAGTGGAAATTATTTTACGATTCTGTTATCTCTGTTTCAGCTCAGAGCAGACACAATGTCTAGAGTTGGAGATTTTCCTATTGTCTTAAAACAGAAATAATTACTAGGTTTCAAATGTAAAAGTGTTTAACTGTTTTATAACTTCCAGTGCTAGGCAAACGTCTGAGAGATATGTACCTCTGACAAAGAGGTGCTAAATTTTAAGTTTCTATTAGCCTCGGAACTGAAGGTAGGTGACAAGGAGTGCTGTCATCCTGGTTAACCTAGCAGTAATGTGGATTATTAATTAAAGAACTATCTCAGAGAGTGAGTCTGTGCATTTTATATCTCGTCTTGGATCTAGAAACATCCATTCAGCACTTCTCATCTGCATTTGCCTTGCTCTACAAAAGTTATTTAGGCATAGTATTTCTTTTAGAGAGAGCTACGAATATAGTAAGGATTAGTTTAGATGTTTTCTGTATTTATTTGAGACTGCCCTACAATGCTGTTTAAAATATTTCCTGTGATTCTGAACTCTGTAGTCACTGTGTTGAGTTATTGAGTATTGTCTTGTTCTTTTATTTATTTATTATTTATTTGCATTTGTTTACCGGGATGGTCCACTGGCCAAAAAGTGCCCATTTTCAGTGGAGGCCTGTGAAGAAAAGCTCCACATACAAAAGAAATTTAAATACAATCACATTTTCTACATACGTAGAGAGATAACTTAAAAAAGCAGACATACAATCTTATCTAAAATTTCTAGCTAGAATAACAGAATAACAAAGGCAGTATACATTATTTACAAAATATACAAACTACAATATGTCATCTGCTTTGGATACTGTAGAGTGAAGACAGCAAGAGATAGTTGCATAACTGTTAAGCAGAGGGGAGAAAAAAGTGAGATCAGGTGGGGGAAGATGTTCTATAGTCATAGCCACATGTACATTGCCATAGGGCTAAGAGGTGCTGTTTTACAGATTTTTTTGAAGGATATGTGATTGGAAATACTTCTGATAGAGCTGGGTATGGAATTCCAAGTTTTAGCAACAGTACATGAGTAGAGAGATTGATCAACTGATAGACTGGGTATTTGCACTTTTAGAAGGAATTGATTTTCAAATCCGACTTGTCTGGAGGGCTTATGGAGAGTAAACAGGGAGGGGAGGGTGGGCAATTGGAAGGTTTGGTAATGATATTGTGAGCTGTGGTTAACTGCAAGTAGGTTAGGTGATGGGGAAGAACGAGCCATTTTAGTTTGCATAGGGAGATGCAGTGCTGGGAGGAGTAAGTTTCGTTGGTAGTGAACCTGGCAACCTTGTTATAAAAGGACTATCTTGGATTTTAAGGAGCTTTGAATGTTAGTGAACAAATGGGCACTGTATAAAGGTGAAGGAAGCAAATCGAATAGTGCAAGGGTTTGTCTAGTGGTGGGTGTGACGTACAATTTATGCTTATAGAGCATGCCTAGTTTCTGATGGATGTTTTTGATGCAGTTTCGGATGTGTAGATCGAAGGTTAAGTGTTCGTCTATCATAACTCCTAGAAGTTTAGTTTGTGATACTGCTCTAATGCAGGTTTTGTTTTGTGAATAGATATTAAAATCTGCTCTATTAGGGGGGGTTGATTTTTTGGGGTTGGATATTTATTAAATATATTTAAACCCTTTAATTGTGGCTGGTTTGTTTCGAGATATTTAAGTTCTTAGGGTACTTGCATATGTACTTGACACTGTACAGGCCACTCTTAAATAGCCTTGCAAGTCTTAGTCACACTTATTTGGATAATAGTAACATTACAAAGTAAGAATGGTAACCCTTTGGGAAGGGCCTTGAAGTAGCTGATAAGAGGTTCTGGTGGCACTAACTACCTTATGGTCTGGGCAGAAGGGAGCATAGCTAGTATGTCTGTGCCAGCCTTTCCCAGATATGTGTGTGTGTGTGTGTGTGTGTGTGTGTGTGTGTGTGTGTGTGTGTGTGTGTGTGTGTGTGTGTGAGCTACTTGGGCAGGGACACAAAGCACTGGTTGGACAGTGAGAGTGCTGGGAAGACTTGCCTTGGAACCCTGGCTAAGGACTCATCTCTATAGGTGTGCCAATAGGGAGTCTTATTGGGGATCTGGAGAAACCAGCCCCAGACTGACTGATCTCTGTGTGCCCTTAAGGGACATTGTACTTTACTGTGTGTACTTGTCATCCTCCCAATGTGCACATCCCTCACTGGTGAGGATTGAGGCTCCTTTATTACTGGGCCAGTACAGGGGTGTCATAATAAGAATCAAAACCATTAACTGAAACTCAGTTTTACATCACAAACACAGCCTGTGATCGAATTCCATGTTGCTTTAGCTGGTAGCTTTTGTAACATTCCAATAATTTTTGTCTCTGATCCAGACAGCCCTAAAATATTTCTGTGATGTTAAGATTGTGTTGGGCACCATAAAACAAAGACATGTTTAAGCCATACAGACGGACATAGCAGAGTTTCTTATTCAATTGGATAATTGTTGGGCTCTTCGCCCTCTCAGTGAATGCAATCTCTTTGTTACACTGCACCTTATCTTCTTAACTTCAATATAATATACTAATACCTCAGTATGAGAATATTGCATGCTTTTTAAAACCTTTCAGGTTTTATAACTGTTAAGTTTATTTTACTAGCTGCTATTCTTAAGAAGATTTGTATCGGTCTAGCATTCTTGTTCCATGAAATACCAAGGCATTTGAAAAGAAAATGTGTCTAAATGATTTAATGTGTACCAAAGCACTGAAATAAACTGCATTTTGTTTTTACATCAGCCAAATAAAGAATATGGACTAAATTGACAGATATTGTGTTGTCAAACTCATTGCTAAACTGTGACATGCAAATTCCCTTTACCATAAAATGTGATGTTCTGAAAGCAGCAAAATAAAACTGGAAAACAGAAGTGTTTGTTTACAGAGAATCTGTGTATACCTTAATATTCAATGAAGTGTTGTCAAGTGTAACAGAAAAGAGAGCCTTTCTTTATTACCTGCATTAAGTTCTTGGCAGCCAAACTGATATACTATGTCCTTTGCAGCAATAAAAATAGAAATTCTTCATTATTTAATTATGGACTTCACAGGCAAAATTTGTTTTAATAGTTCAGAATGCCATTTGTGTAAATTCTTAGTTATTATATAGCTTCATAAAACATTCAAGAATATTTAAAATGCTCTTACTTTATAAAATACTCATATTCATGAAATGCTCAAAATACTTTAAAGCAATGCTGTTTTTAACAAATAGCTTAATTTGCTGGCACTCATTGCTAAAACTAGAAATTGCTTTTGTAAAAATGCATTGCCTAAATGGTGGGTTCACAATATTTTAAATTGCACAGCTCAACATTTTCTTTCAGTAGTAACTTAGATTTATATTTTCAAACATTTTACCTTCATCACAGTGTGTTAAGGTGTAAGCAATTCTGTGAAGCCACTGCACATGGCAGCAACATAAAGTATTTTATAAGTCTGGGAACTGTTCTAGTTCCTGCTGAGGCTTTATTGCTCTCTTCAAAGACACACAGCTGTGCTATGTTCTTCATTCGTTAACCAGGTAAGCTCACTAGATACACATGCCTGTTTTCAGGGTCAGTCAGAAACAATGATTTATTAAACAGCATACTCAATATTACAAAGTCAGGAAGTGGAAACTGAAGAATTCACAACCGCAGCTACAAGGTAAAGCTTGTTAACAGCTTATACCCTTAATCCTATAAAGTAAACTGCCAGACAGCATCACTTAATATTTGTGTGTCAGATACACCAGTCAAAAGAAACAACCTTAAAAAAAAAACAGAATTCATGTTTGCACAGTTGCCTTTTAGCCATAATAAACTTCTTTATAATCAGAATTAAACTGTCTCAGTATATTGTTTACTGAAAAAATAAGAATGCTTACTTTAATCCTCTGGTAGACTGATACTGAGTAATAGTAATTTATTACATTACTACTTGGGCAACAGCACAGACAGACAGTTACATCCTATGGTCTCTAGTTTCCTTTTTTATATTCAGAATACTGGACAATTTGTTAAAAAAAATAGAAAATGTGGTATATCAACTGTGACAACATGAAGTATTGCTAGCTATGCCAGGGGAAGTAGGGAAGTGGATATGTGAGTTTTGTAAAAAATATATGTCATTTGTATACCAAACTGATTTGTAAGGGTGTTTGTTTTGAAAATGTACCAACAGTGGGTCCTGCTGGACAGGAAAAAAAAATATACATGTATGTCAGATTGTACTGTTGTAACTGATTAAATGTATATATTGTAACAGAGAATACTGAAAGAGAAGAGGTTAAGCTCAGCCCCACCTAACTTTTAGAAAAATATCCTGAAATTAAATTACCAGGTTTAGGCCATAAAATTGTATCTTACAGTTCTGATTGCAGCCAGAGACAAAATGTCTGTGAAAGTAAGGACTAAGAATCCTGCTGCATTGTCCTTAGCAGTAAACTAATTGCTACCTTGGAAGGGTGGAAGTGTTGAAATGGTTTTATAACTTCCAGATGCTATAACGCATCTTAGCAAAGCTCTGTGTGCATGGTAACACATTTGTGTGAGATTCTGGTTCAGTTTCTAGTAAAGAGGGTAGTATGGGAACCAGAAATCAGTTGACGAGATGTATGTGATGTCATTCTGTAATCCAGCATTAAAATTATGTTTTAATACTAGTTGAGATAAAAGTCTCAAAGCAGTCTGTCTTTGAAGCCTGACATAGGAGGATCACTCACCCACTTTATCTTGCCTTGCTTTAGTAAGTAACCATGGAATAGTAATTCTTTAGGTCAGTCAGGAAAATACAGTGAGATTAATTGAGCACCATTTTTCTGCATCTGTTGAATCTATTCATCTGTGCTATTTTAATATTTCCTGTGACAAACTCTGGTGTTTCCTCTAAATAGATATTTAGTATTTTCATGTTCTTTTATTATTAAATATGTTGAAACTTTTCATTGTGGCTGGTATTTTAAAGAATATTTTAATCTTTGAAAGTACTTATATTTATTTGGTGACACTTTGACCACTCCTGAAATTCTTGCCACATTGATCAAACATTACCATTTGTATTAGTATTAATTTCACTCAGTATAACTGGGTACACTTGTAACAGCCTTAGACTAATTGGCTTTTGGAGTGTCCTGATGGCAGTATCTACCTTATAGTCTAGGCAGAGGGGCATAGCTAGTAAATCTGCGCCAGCCTTTCCCAGGTGTCATATGTATAAATATATATATATATATATATATATATATATGTGTGTGTGTGTGTGTGTGTGTGTGTGTGTGTGTGTGTGTGTGTGTGTGTGTGTGTGTGTGAAAATCAAACTAAACTCTATAGCTGCACCAGTGGGGAGTCTTATTGGGGGTCTGGAGAGAGAGAGATAGAGAGAAGGAAACCCAGATCCCGGACTTTGTGTGTTCCCTGGTGCTCTTAAGGGAAATTGTGCTTGGTGCAGAGTGGCATCTGGAAATATTGTGTGCATCTATCTTGTTCCAAATGAACGTCCCTCCCTGGTGTCAGTGGTGAGGATTCAGGCTCCTTGATTACTGTCACATTAACTTGTATTTTTCTGTGTTAAATTAGATGTAATAGACATCTAAAGGTTCATAGGTAAGTACTAAGCTATCTGCCCGAGGGCATCTGTAAGCCTAGCCAGAATGTGTTGGCTTTCGCTGCCCCCTTAGATTAGTTCCCTGTGCCACTGTCCAGCAAAGCCATTAGTTCCCTGTGCCTCTGTCCAACAGAGCCACTGCTATGTGTGTGCACAACTATGGTTGTAATTTGCATGATTAATGGCCATACACTACCAAAAAAACAATTGTCAAACATTAACAACTACTGTTTTACTGGAGTTAGGAAAAGAAACGTTAATCAAAAAAAAAATTCTTTATATTTCATAGGCATTTGTACTTCCAAAAAAGCACACCTATAGTTGCTGTTTTCACATCTCAATATGGATATTTAATTGAAAAATATTGATTAAACATAGATTTCAGAGGATCAACATGTGATAACTAATGTCATGCTATGGCAACTACACAGGGGATTTCATCTTTATCTGTAAGGGCGTTGAGGCAAATATATGGCACTTTATTCTCTGTGATTTTTTACACCCATTTCTGCTAACCATTAAACCTGCTCCAATATGAAAATTTCTTGCTCATTTCCTTACCTGGGAAATTCGCCTAGGATCAGCCAGCCATGAGGGTGTTTCATATGCTTGCCTGTATCCCAGAAACAAACTCATTGTTTAATGTACTATCCTAGCCCTTGGGTGGGGTACTTGTGGTCTACAAAACCTACAGTATATTCCATTGTAAGTGCATGTTTACTCACACCTGCATTTAAATTCTATTACCAGACAGTGGCTAAGTGAACCTATACATCTCTCACGGTCCTTCCTCTGAGGGACTGTGGCATTGTGTGTCTGGCTTTACCTCAGTCAACCAGCACCAGGATGGGCACATCGATTCCCCTTTTCCATGTTCATCAAGCTCAGGTTGCCTGGACTTTTCTCAGTTTTTTTTCCATCACTGGCTTTACCCCAGTCAACCAGCCCCAGGACGGGCACATCGATTCCCCTTTTCCATGTTCATCAAGCTCAGGTTGCCTGGACTGTTCTCATTTTTTTTCAATCTCTAGCAGCAAGAGATTCAATTTTTGGAAATTTTTCAGGAGAGCTGACTAACAATCTTGGTCTAACATTTACAGAACAAATTAATAATATACAAATACATTATTTGGATGTTACACTAAAAGTTCACACAAGTAACAAATCTGTACTTTATGAAAACTAACATCAGGGAATACTTTGAGGGTAGATGGTTTTCATCAACCCAATATAATTAAAGGCTTGACTTTTGGTATGTTTTGTCAGCCAAGAAGAAATTCTACACATTGTACACATTTTCTTCACCTGAGTTTGGATTTGCTGGTATGATTAAAATCAAGGGGTTACAAACAATATTCTACAATGTATTTTGAATAGAGCTCTGGGTGATACCACGGTACTTGTTATTAAATAAGAAGTTATCTATTTGCCCACTCACCTAAATTACTTGGAAAACAATTTGAGTTGCATACTTTTGAGTACAACACCAGGAGACAAGAGGAGTTAAAACTAGTTTGAAAATATTCAGACTACTATATAGTGGTCTTGCATTGAAATTATGTATTCTTATTATATTTCCAGTCCCATATTACAATGGTCATTTCACTGGGCTCTTTCTACACAATTATTTGTTCCATTAAGTACAAAATAAAATTCAGCTGTTATCACTTTAAAATTAATTTTAAAGACCAATGGCATATTCTTTGCAAGTATTTAGATTCTACCTCATTTGCTACAATTAATGATATGAATTATAAGTCAATTGCTTTTTTTCACTGTGTGACACAGAAGAACTCATCTGTAGAATTAATTGTGGATGCTGTCTATACTACATCCATTGTACTATCAGAACATTTAAAGTATATACCCAAGAGCACTGACCATCAGGGAGATAATATAAATATCAGGTTGTATAACACAGTAGATAAGAATTTTATTGAAGTCCTTAATACTAATGTTTTCATTTTAAAATGTAGGAATATGCTCATTTAAACTCTAATAGACGTTAGAATAAATAGTATCTTGAGCATGTCAAAGCAAGATATAGTACAAAATATAATACTGTCAGTAAAGCTGGCTTAAATTTATTTTCACTGAAAGTCTTATTCTAAGGTGCTGCCATTTGTTTGCAATGAATTTAAGATCTTAAGTAATCTGTTTTTACATTAAGTTTGGTCCCATAGTTCCATAAAGTACTAATTAATCTTTAAAAGTGTATAATGAACTGAACAATATTGCTGGTTAAAATTGAACTGCCGCTCTTTTCTGAAGCAATGAATTTTGGTTTTTTGGTTCATTTCTCTGGATGACAATGCTGGCTGAAGTGGTAAAAAAGTATTAATTTAACTTACGCACAGCAGCAGTGGTTTATATTTATTACATAATTTTGTATAAAGTAGGTGATAAAGAGTTGTGATAAGGGGTGGAAGAGATCATACTTTGATTAACCTCATGCTCAAACTCTTTTTCAAGGAATGGAAGAGTGCTACATAATGATATGCTTTGAAATGGCATAATAGCATGTGATTTAAGAATTTTGTTAGCTGAAGCAAGTACAAGAAATCTGCATTTTTTGTTGTAGAAAGAATGACTGGGATACCATCCTTGAATAGCACAAATTATGATGGCAATTGTATGAGGATATAGAGATTAGTCCACTAAATTTACATTCATCTGAAGAGTGTTCTGAAACATTGTGCTTGTGTTTAAAATGTTTTCCTTTCCCTTTATATCTTTTGTCTATATTTACAATATTTGTTCTTTGACTTTTAAAGTTTCTAGCTGCAACACGTTTGATCAATTATCCTTTTTCATCCCATGACTGCTTTTCATTATATAAACCTAGAAAAAACTGCTGCAAAACTATACTGCTGAAATCTCAGCATATACAGATACAAAGTGCAGCTACCTACAACACTAATAGAAATAAACAGTGTAAAAAACATTGCATGGACACAGTACAGGTACAGTACTGGCAGCATGTGGTGTTCTATGTCAAAAGACACAATACATCATAGTTTAGTTATACAAAGTACGCCATTGTGACATACAATTTCAGTCCTGTTGATTACAATATGGGTCCAGTCATATGAACCACAAGACCTCCAAGAATAAATATTTTTGTTTGTGCCATATAAAGGCAGAAGAACAAATACAGTGTACATTCATCACAAAACAGCAATGAGTCTCTCCATTGGTTGCATTCCTCCAAGGTATGGAATGCACGGATTTCTTGGCATCTATGTCTTATGCACATAAGTAGGTTATGACCAGCGATCCAATCCTACTCCTCTGCATTTATCAACAGTTTATAATACTTCTTTAACAGCTATATTGCAGCACAAGTACCCAATGGCATGAGCCTGACTGAGTCCACCTTCTTGTGGTGTACTTTGAATATGCATTATAATGCCATAACTAACTCAGTTAACCATACTTGCAGGTTTTTATCTGGCTCCTGTTCATTCCTTGTCCAATATAATGTCCACTCTGCATGCATGTTTTTATCCTTGCTATTAACTACAGAGAAATTGCCAATATTCTTGCGGGCAAATTTTCTTCCAATTTCACCTCCCTCCTCACCATACTCCTGTCTGTTCTCTCATTTATCTTCACATGTCCTCTTCCCAAATGACTTTGCATGAAGTCCTTTTGGCACTTTACACAATTAAAACTAGTAGTTCTATGGGTCTTAACAATAGTTCTGAATGGCTTTTGAGAAGTGACCAACAATAGCTCTGGACGGCTTTTAGAGGCGCCTAACAATAGCTCTAGATGTCTTTTGAGAAGTGTTTAACAATAGTTCTGAAGTGTCAAGCACCAGGTGCCAAAACCTCTCAATCATCTTTTCAACCAGAGTCTTTCCACTGGTTACATCCCCCCAAGGTATGCAAAAGTGCCGTTTCTCTGTCCTTTCAGAAAGTTGGCTCCTGTAATGACCAAATGAATTACAACTTATTAGCCTGACAAGTATTATTTGCAAAGCTATTAAATGCATGTTTTTAATTATTTTATTTTATTATTCAGTCAGGGTAGAGCACTGATCCCATTGGACTCATTTTAGTCTCAGCCCAGGGGTAACCACAATAGATACATGACATTATATACAGAGTGAAAGATAAAATGCAGTGTATACAATTATATATAAAGTGAGTATCAGAAATGGCTTGATATTATAAAGGCAACAGATAAACAGCAACAAAACAATATATAAACAAGCATTATATACTGAATGGATATCAGAACTGGTATTTTAAATGAATCAATGAAAAGTAGAGTCAGAGCAAGGTATGTAGAGAAAAATAGGTTAGGAAGTGGCTAAGTTATACAATCAGAGCAAGAGAGCAAGTGCATTTTCCTAGAGTCATTAATGTGCATTGATTGGTTTCTGATCAGAAAAAGAGGTTAGAAGAAAGATCTTTAAGAAAAGACGAGAGAGAGACTGCCGTACTGTGGGACCAGCAAATGAGAAAGCATGTTCTGTGCACTGAAGCCTAGTTTCAGTGTGGGTGTGGGGCGGGGGGGTTAGAGGGGAGGACCGGAGTGGATAAGATTTACTATGGTTGCATTTTGGTGCATCTCTGAATAGACTGGAGGTTAGTGAGGGGAATGATCTCATGCTCGATAAATTTAAACAGTTGAGAGGTAAATAGAAAGTCAGTACATTGTTTTACAGGCAGCCAGTTAGCTTCACCGGTGAATTTGTCATGGTGTTTATTAATTGGGGAGAGAGAAATGATTCTGCATATGGATCCTGAGAAGGACTAAATGGTAGATACATTTATTTTAGGGGCTGCAGCAGTCAAAGGGAAACCATAGTCTAGTAGAGCCAGTAAGTTAACCTAAACTGTAGCATTCTTACACAGTATGCAAAGAAAAGGGGAGATCCCACTACCCCAGAAAAGGAGAGAATTGATTTTTTGTAAGCAAAGTCCACATGGAGATGGACATTTAGCAAGAGGTCCAAACAAAATCCAGGTATTTGCATGAAGTGACATTTTCAATAGTATCATTCAAACAATCAAGAAATGTTGAGGTCTGGAGATAAAAATTAGCATTTGCCTTGTATCCAAAATATTTTTTTTTTGTTTTAGAGGAGTTAAGCATTAATCGTTTGTCACTGACCCACTAAAAAAGAGCAAGAAAATCAGTCTGAAGTGAAAGTTAAAGACAAAATACAGGATGACTGCTGCAAAATAGTATGTCATCCATATAAAGCAGGACAGGAAGATGGGGAAAGTCAGAAAGGAGTTTGTGAAATTAGATTTTAGGTTTGTAAATTTTGTAAGTTAGATAAGAGAAAAGAGGTACCAGAATCCTTGGTGGACACTTTTTGCACAGGAACTGATGGTGAGGATGAGGAGTTGAAATTCACCTAGAAGTGGTAGTTAGAGAGGTAGTTTTTGAACCAGGGTAGTGTGTCACTGCTAATGCCTAGTTCAGTTGGATGGCTGAGGAGCATTAAGTGATCAACAAGATCAAAGGTACTGATATTATTACAAATGGCTCTGGTAATTAGGGCTGTGTCCATGTCAAGAAGAATGTTGCTGAATGTCTAGATAGCTGCAAATGTACTGCAATGAAACAAAAAGCCATGCTGAGTTTCAGAGCGAAGGTGACACTGGTTGATGTATTGAGTTGAAAGAAAAATAATTTTTCCAGAATCTTTCCTACAGTAGGGAAATAGAAATGGGCCAAACATCTGTGGGACTGGAGGGATTGCTTTTCTTAGGGTGAGGTTTTATTATGGCATGTTTTCAAATGTTAAGTATATTACGTGCAATACATAGATTGCAGATTTGTATGACTGGGGTTATTTTGTTGTCTCTACAGTTATAAATAAACAACTGCTGAAGGCTGTCTGTACCATGGGACTATCAAGGTTAATCTCTTGGAGCAGAGGGTGAATGTCCTACTGATAGTTCTGAAGAGATGTATGAAGGCGAGGTGGGAGTAACAGGTGCAGTTTGGAAATGGAGAGAAAAAGGAATGGTAAGGTTGAAATGCAAAAGGAAATCAGAGGGAAAAAAGTTGTGAGGCGATGTGGAATTTATTGTGGGAAGGTTATTCCATCATGTAAGATGTCTGACTTCTTTCCAGAGGTTTCAGTGTGATTTATTAGTAAGGCTTGGTATGATTTTATCAGGTGGCTTTTATGACCGTGCACTGCTTGCTGTTTCATTGTTGCACTAAATGTATTACAGCTGAACTAACAATGTAGGTACCTACTTTGAAAACACACTGTTCAATGACTACCATCTCTCTCTCTCTCTCTCTCTGTCGCAGAGAATCAGTCTGCCTTGCACAGCTTATCCATCATTGTATCTCTTCAAGGTCCAAAGAAGTTACAGTTCCTCCTTTACTGGGCCCAGCATTGATTACAATGCCATTTTTGGCATGTATTACACTAAGTACCTAAACCAGTTTAAAAAACTTCAACATAGCCTTATCAAAAAACCTCGGGCATCAGAACCCTTAGCTTCTGTGCTAAACTAAAAGCTCTGTCCCACTTCTCAATGTCTAACATGTAAACAGAAGTAATGGTAAAACAAACACCAAGTTTAGAAAATGTAACCTGTACTACCACATCGGCGACACCAGATGGCATGATCTATACCTAACAATGTATTCATAAATATTGCCTATTTGTGGAATATATCTATTAAGGAGAACGCTGCCCTAGTATCCTTTAAAACCAGTTGGAATGAATGAATGTGTGATTGCAAATGTTTTTCTGGGATATGCAGAGAAAATCTTTTTAACAATGGACATTGTTAGTGTCCAACTAGTACTGTGTGATGTGTCTGAGCTTCTCACTGATCTGCCTGGCTATGAACAGTTTATGATGTTAGGAATCTGTGTTTGTGTAATGCACTGTTAGAGTACTTTTTTCTAAAACATGTACTGAGTGGCCCTGCTTTTCTATTTTTCACAGTAAGTGTTTCAGTAGCACCCATGTCTCTATTTGTCTAATGTCTTAGATCTCCTTTTTGCTACACTAACTTTCATGAACGTATTTGCTTTTTAATTTGTATTTTGCAATCTTGCACATAGAGTGAAGATAATTACATTGAGTCTGTTAGACCAAGATTAATGCACTGAATGACAGCCTAGCTAATATGTTTGGGAAGGGACACACATAGTGCTTAAAACAAAGACTATTATTGTGAAATGATGCTTTTTGTGGATTTTCTGACTTCTCCATTATTGTGTTACAGACTAGTTCCTTCATAAAAGTAAGGGGATGTGAGGGCAAAGACTCTCTTGTGGGGGCGCTGCAATGTGGCATATTCCTCCTTCTAAAAATGCCTACGGTCTTCTTTTATATTAGTAGTGCTTTAAGTGGTAGTTGTGAAACATTTGTCAATGTAAATAGTTGTTCAGCTTGTATTATTTTATCTTGTAATGGCTTTAGATTTTTATCTACATTCCAGGTTCTGATCTGTAGAAGTTTAAATGGCATGAATCCCTGCTTTTCTATGTTGATTCATTGTACTATTCTATTTTTACTTATTTCTTGGCTGGGTAAACCCACTAGACTTAGCTGCATCTTTTCAATGACACCTCAGAGCACAATCTGCTTATTGGTCTTGCTCAGAATCTGACACTAAACAGAGAGAAGAAATCAAAGTCAGAACTATACAAAGAATCTCATCAACAGCCCATGCATAGTAGCATTGTTTGCTGCAAACTGCAGACAATTTATCAAACATTTTACTGCTGTGCATTATCTTCCCATGCTGCTTCCTTGCTCCATGCGTTTGTCTTACATCTGATTCCCCATTTGATTTTTTTTTTCTTTATCACTCATGAAATTCAAATTGTTTGCCAGGTGTCAGTATATTGCCTGTTATGCTATCAGTATGTTATCCTTTGTGGTAAGACCTATCTGTACTGGATTAGAACTTGCTATGCAATGTTGGCTTGTCATTCTTTTCAAGTGTGATTGTTAACATCGTGTAACATATTTACAAATCATTTTTCTAGAGTAATATCTATTATCCATTCCTAACTCAGGAAAGAAAATATTTGTTTAATTTTGTGCATTTAAGACTGACACTTGCTGAACAAAAAATTGAATAGACTTGTAATATAGAAAGGGTGCATAGGGTGTTATCAAGCCCGATATAAAGTTTAGTTCTGCAGGCCTGTGTCATTACTAGACTAGAATACAGAGTAGCTGGTTCTGCAAAGAATGAAGCACACACTGTAAAGTCAACTAATGCAGTATGTTCTGTTTTAAAGGGAACTAGTCTGCCTTAGAAATGTTAGCTCAAGAGATGAATACTGCGCATAACATTATCACACCATTTTAAACTGACAGGAAACATCTTTTTTTATCTTTGCTAATGTGCACAGTTTATAGATTACAAAATACAGAATGAGGTTATTTTTCATCAATCATTTTGCTAAATCTTATTCACCACTAGGAATATTTCAAACCAAAAGATTTCACACATTAAATCATGCAGGAAGCTGTAGATTTGTAACTTTTAAAATGGTAAGGTCCAAATTACCAGATGTAAATTGCTTTTTTCCAAAATCTGTTACCTTCCTATCCTTTGACAGATGCATCGAGAAACCATTTACTGCACTATGGCAAGCATTTATCTAATCAGTGCTGATAAGTAGCACCCTATTTTCCTTCAAAATGAAATAATCTAGTCTTTGTATTTCCATGTCTTATTGTCATAGTGACACTTCATAGAAGGTTAAATGGTTTGCAGCTCCCTTCTGTGCATTATTGTTCAGCATTCTTATCTCAGTAAACAGAATGTACTTGAATAGAAAGCGCTGGAAGGGCAAAAATATAATTAACCAAGGCCATATTTTTATCAATACTGCTGTTTTGTGGTGCCAATGTGTGATAGCAAGTTTCAGTAGCACTATGACCCTTTCTTTATATATCTTCAAATCTGCAAGAATAAAAGTAGTTTCACAAGTCAAATATTTTGGCAGCATGTTTGAAATTATTGATAGACTTGAATTTCTGAATTCATCAACATAAAACAAGTTTTAACATTTTCTTCTGCTTAATTGCTTTAACACAACTCTACTTTCTGATTGCTTGCACTTTTGCCATATTTTATGAAATATTTCAGAGTTAGTAATACCTCAAAATCATGAAATCTTATTATGCAATAAATAAAAATGTTTTAGAAATGTTCAGTGACCTGTGAATATTTCAGTACACATATGTGCATATACCTGTAACAGTCAGTAGGTACATAAAAAAAATTAACTCCTACCAAGCCTTTCTGATTTTTTTACTTGCAAATTCATCAGTCTTAATTAATTTATTCAGATACTTATTCAGTCATTGTACATTGCTCATTTTATCAATATTTTTTAATTTTTATAGTCAGAGCCAGCACAATAACAACTTCTACATCATGCCACTGACCTTTGATATTTTATGCAGATTTTATGTAATGTAAAGAACAAGGAAGTTGTCAATTAATGCGGTATGTAGCAAGATCTTTCATTCTTAATTATTAATTTTGCAGCTGTAAGTGGAACTAGGGAGAAACCTACACTGTGTCAGAGACCAGCCGACTGACACTCAGAACATCCTCATTGGAAGGTTTTCAAAATCTTGTAATGACAGTTAGGCTTAGGAAGGTGACTGTAGCAATTTGATCACTTTTTCTCTTTTCACCAACCTTATGTGATCTTAAAGTTAATGTATATGTACTTCTAAGGTGTGGGAGCCCAAACCCACATCAGACAGTACAAGGGCAGATCTTGTCTCATTCAAAAACTGTTTCGAGCAGTGACTATCCAAGGTCTTATATGTTTTGGGGTGGAATAATTACATGTCAATGAAATGGGACATGATTATTTATAGTAAATCTGGAACTAGGAAACTAAGGTACAGTAGTTTCTATAGATTAGGTGACATAGCTTAATAGCTATTATATAGGTTCCTAGATTAGTACTAGACTATCCATTTTAAGAATCAAACCCTGCACCTTGTCTGTAAAGTAGACACCTTAACCATTATGCCAACCTCCTACTCCATAAAAATGCAGTGAAGCTTCCCTGACCAGGAATCGAACCCAGGCCACACCAGTGACAGCGCCGAATCCTAATCCCTAGACCATCAGGGAACTCAGGGATATACAAATACACACACTTTTTTTCTAGCTTTTCAGCAAGTAAAGCTGAACCTGAGGGTTAGCTAGAAGGATGCCAGATGAAAACAAGTCTTGGTAGAAGTTCAAGCAATTCTGAACTGCTATTATTAAGACAGCAGATTTGAGCATAGTTCAGATAATGTATGCCAACTATATTCAGATTTTCATGCTGTTTATCAGCTGTTGCTGGATCCACAATAGGCAACAGTCAAATTAATTCTTTCTTTTGTAAACTAGGGACATTATCAGAATTTTAGTTGCCTAACCTGCTATAGTACAATAATTTATAGTATAGTTAAACATGCTTTCAGATTCATAGGCATAGCAGATTATGAAACATCTCAGTATTAAAATTGCAGGAAGAGCACAGCCAACTCTTAAACATTTTTTTCTGTTACATCAGTTTAGTTAAAGCGACAGTGCTTTGATTATCTGATTAAGTCAGACCAGAAATATGGAAGCCCAGTCTGCTGTGGATGATGCATAATGTTTCCTGAGTCTATTAAAACCAAATTGTACACATCATTTTAAGGTGGGCTACCAGGTTATACTGCAAAACATTTGAACTTTTAGGACCTGATAGAGCGAGCCCCAAAATGCAGAGACTGAAAGGTCGAAAGGTTGGACTTGCATATATTAAGTGTGAGATACAATTTCTCAGAATATTTCCCTTTCTCCAAAGTATGGTGATCTCAGAGTTGGTATATATGAGTTCTGGGGGTGTGTGGAACTTGCCCCCTCCTGTGAAAAAAATAAGTTTAAAGGAGAAGAGTGATTTTGGAGATTCACTCTTCGCCTGTGTTTTCCATCTTTTTTTTTTTGGGGGGGGGGGGGATTTTGTGGCACTTGGCATTTTGAGTGCCAACATTTCTATAGGAAGCCAGTTATAGTATCTTAATATGTATTAATGTAGTAAAATCTAAGCAAATGCACACACACACATTTCCATTTAAAAGGGGTAGAACCAGAGGAGAAATACATTCTCGTCAAATTATTTGTAAGCACACTGATGAGAGCATTGCACTATATCCAAACCTTAGAAAATGTTGAATGCACTTCAAGACACAAGTAGAGTCATAAAACAAAACCATGAAGAAGTGTGAAAGACTGAGGAAATGCACTATAGTGGCATAGTAAGTTATGAAGAGAAGAATGAGGGAATGGTTATGAAGGCCAATCAGATAACACCCATGATCAGAGTCAGGACACACAAAGACTAGTGAGCAGGCAGGTAACATAAAAGTAGGAGAGAAACAAGGAAACAAGCCGAAATTAGAATAGCAATTGCTAGAGTGACTGTAGCAATACTTAACTAATTCTATGACATAATACTTCGGAACAGTATTAGGACATGACAGAAAGTGCATGATTCAGGACTTCATATTCCAAGATTGACGAGAAGTTCTCTGAGATAATGAGCTTATCGGGACTAAACATATACGTGTGTGAGTATCTATATCTATATCAATGTATATGAATGTATACACGCACACACATATAGATCATATATATAAATTTATAAAACAACAGAACAGGTCCTTGTCATGAGGTGCAAGCCTAATGGGTAAGATGTCTCCCACCATAAAGGAGAAACATTAATCCACAGGGAAAACTGGTACTTCTTGAGCACTTAAGTTACTGACTGCGCCTCCTTAAAACCAAGAGATAAGAACCACTAACTGTAGCCAATCTCAGTTAAGACTTCAGAAAAACCAAACACTTACAACTTGTTTAGAAATGAGTGCTTCTTTATTGAAAAGAAAATATTACAGATATGAGCACTATCACTGTTAATAAAGTGTCAGCAGATCTGACTCCAGTTTACATGATATGTATTAATTGTATATGCTTTAACACATAGCTCATTGTTGGTTCACTCAGGCTCTATTGGTTGCTTGGCCAAGCTAATGTAGGCTAGGTCTCATCTTTCAACCCTGTTCTGAATATCTACTCAATCGGCAACTTATGGGTTATAGCTTATGTGCTGTATTCTCACCCTATGTGGTTTTATATACCTGTTGTCATTGTCTTTGCACATCCATTAGTACATCAACTTATCTGTGATGAAATAAGTACATATCATTTGCCATGGTAAAAATGGGCAACAAGTACGAACAGATGCATGACAACCAGTGAAGTATTAGCCCTTAACTTTTATGCTATTGTAATCATAATTTAAGTTAGTCAGGACCATGCTGAGGACTGTGTCGCTGTTCCAGTGACTGGATATATCTACATTATATTCTTTATATGAGGTATTACCTGTCACAGAATCCTTAAATTTATCTATCAAAATGTCTTTAGTGTCTTTACTTGCTGTCCATGTTCATTCATTGTCTAGGTGGATAGATGATAGTGACCATAGCACTCCTGCTCTGTGATCAGTCACCCCACAAGTTGTAGCTGAAATATTTCTGGCCCTGACTAGAATCTTAGTAGACCATAAAAACAGGTCTAAATAATTTCACTTGTAGATGTAGTGAGAAAGTAAACTGCTCTTTTGCAGGAAGCATTTCTCTCCCAAATCCTTTAGGCCACATTTGCAGTCTTTTTGGCTATATTCTGAGTTTCTAAACTAGGATTCATTGCCTCTAGGCACCAGGTTATTACCACACTGTAGTCAGTGACTACAGTACCACATCATTATACCATACTCATACTCATACTCATACCACATCATTATAACATACCAATACCACATCAGTATTCTTTAAAATCGGACAAGGCTAAAAAACGTTGTGAAAAAGCCTGTGTGGTCCTTAGTGGGACCGTACAGTAAACCCAATATCCAACTGACTTGTCGAGTAATAAATTTACCCAAGACTTAGTTGCCCTGTTGATCCTTCTGAACCTCTCAATGTCTTCACCTTTGTCTACCATGAACACTTAACATACCATCCCTCTTTATAATATACCCATTCCAAGTGTTGTCAATACATCCCACATGTTTATATGACACTAATCTCCTTCAACACAGCAACATTTATCCTTTAAGAATGTAAAAGTGCTAAAGATTTGTCTTTTAAGATGGGAGTTTAAGCCTCCTGCTTGACTTGCAATATATGGTAATAACTAACAAAACATGAAGAAAGTTGCATTAAAAAAAGAAGTATTAATGTATTAGAGTCAATGACTGCTGCAGGGAATGATCCAAAGTGTCCAATAAACAATGGTCACAATAATGCTCACATTAGCTGCATACACTAGCTTAGGTAAGAATAAATATATATCAGGCTACACAATGGCAAAAAACACTGACAACTCCAAAAATATCTACAATGTAAAACAATTGCATACTTTAGAATGATGAAAAAAATCTAATCAATGGGATGCTATGGAAGATTCTTTGTGGCATTTCAGTGAATTAATATTCTTCTCGTGAAATGGAACACATACACCCCAATCCTTGCATTAGTGTGGGAGTCTGAGGCATAGCCTTTTACCTTTAAAGACGTGAGCAGTGAAAGAGATCTTCAATCTATATGATCTCTCTGTAAGTCATTTAAGCATGAACAAAAATAATTAGAAAGACAATTTGTTGAGCCAGGCAGAATATAGCCAGAGTAGTAGTGGAGGATGTCCTTGCTGGACCTCCACCAACCTACACCGACTGTACCTCTCAACCTCTAAGAGCAAGTAATCTGGAAAAAAAACATCAATAATGGGAAGACAAAGGCCTGAAAATAGGGACACCTTTTGAATATTGTTCTTACAAACTTAAAAAATGTATAGAATTACATGTTTTGCATTAGCATGAATTTTCTGAAGGGTATGAAGTCTGAAACTCAAATGTCAGTCATTATTTTCTGACTTTATCCCTCAACGACTTGCTAAACTCTGTACAGTTGAGAAGTATGATTCTGACGTTGAGATACAAAATGCCCTACTGCATAGGGTAGCAAAACAGAGGGAGGAAGTCATGTGACAATTGTTTGCATGCAAGCTATTAGAGTCACAGGTATAAGGCCGTCTCATAGTCATGTACTGGGTATTACTGAACAATTATCCCAAGGTCTGCTTCTATAGCTTGCCCCTTAACTGACCTAATCAAGGTTGTGGGCCTCCGGGATTAAGGAGGCTTTTAAAGGTTCTGTTGCTTGTTAAAATAAATACAAAGTGGATTTGATTGCTATACAACATGCCAGTATGCAACATGACACTGAATCCTGTATATTATAGTGTCAAAAATTATTGCATAACATTGACGGCAAATCTCAACTGTAGAGTTATCATTTACAATCAAACCTAAACAACATCAACTATGGAAACTGTAACTTTCCAAATACTACACCTGCACAAAGTGCAGTACAGTAACTTGAAGCATCATGGCTGAACAGCTATGACCAAAGTGAATACACACATACACACACACACACACACACACACACACACACACACACACACACACACACACACGCAGTGGATAGAAAAAGTGTACACACCGCTGTTGAAATGCCAAGTTTTTGTGATATAAAAAAATTAGATCACAATAAATCATTTCAAAATGTTTCCCACCTTTAATGTGACCTGCAACTTGGACAATTCAATTGAAAAACAAACAAATCTGTTAGGGGAAAAAATATAAAAAATAAAAAATGTACAATAAGCTAGTTGCATAAGTGTGCACACCCTTAAACTAATTCTTTTTTGAAGCACCTTTTGATTTAATTACAGCATTCAGCCTTCTTGAGTAAACACCTGGCATCAATTAAAGAGACTCTGATTAACCCCCAAATAAAGTTCAGCTGTTCTAGTAGGATTTTCCTGTCATTTACTCAGTTGCCTGCTACAGCAAAAGCCATGGTTTGCAGATAGTTTACAAAGCATCAAAGTGATCTCATTGTTGAAAGGTATGCATCAGTAGAAGGGTAAGAAAAATCAAAAAGTGGAGAAAATATGGGCAACAGTGATGTTGCAAAGAACTGGACGTCCCTCAAAACTGATGAAAAGACAAGACAAAAACTGGTCAGGGAGGCTGCCAAGAGACGTACAGCAGCACTGAAGGAGATGCAGGAATTTCTGGCAAGTACTGGTTGTGTACTACATGTGATAAAAATCTCCTGTATTCTCCATGTCTGGCCTATGGCATAGGGTTGCAAGACAGAAGCCTTTTCTAACACAGACAAACATCCAGGCCTGGCTAAAATTTGCAAATCAATACATCAAGTCTCCCAAAAGCATATGGGAAAATGTGTTATGGTCTGTTGAGACCAAGGTTGAACATTTCAGACACAATTCCAAAAGGTACATTTGGCACAAAAACAAAACTTTGCATCACCAAAGGAACACCATTGCCACGGTGAAGCATCATGGTGGCAGTACCATGCTTTGGGGTTGCTTTTCTTCAGCTGGAACTGGGGCTTTAGTCAAGGTGGAGGGAATTATGAACAGTTCCCAATCCCAGTCACAGTTGTCCAAAAACCTCCAGGCATCTGCTAGAAAGCTGAAGATGAAGAGGAATTTCACCTTTCAACATAAAAATGACCCCAAGCATACAGCCAAATCAATAAAGGAATGGCTTCACCAGAAGAAAATTAAAGTTTTGGAATCCCTGCCAGAGCCCAGACCTTAATCCAATTGAAAATCTGTGGAGTGACCTGAACAGGGTGTGCATAAGAGATTCCCCTCATAATCTGACAGATTTGGAGCGCTTAAGATGTGCCATGCTGATAGACTCCTAGACAAGAAGACTGAATGTTGTAATTAAATCAAAAGGCACTTCAAAGTATTAGTTTAAGGGTGTGCACACTTATATAACCACTTTATTGTACATTTTTTATTTTTTCCTCTAACAGATTTGTTGTTTTTCAATTGAATTGTACAGGTTATAGGTCACATTTAAGTTGGGAAAAGTTTTGAAATGATTTATTGTGGTCTCATTTTTTTATATCACAAAAACCTGGCATTTTAACAGGGGTGTGTACACTTTTTATATCCACTGTGTGTGTGTGTATATATATATATATATATATATATATATATATATATATATATATATATATATATATATATATATATATAGGTCTACGTTGCTTGACTGAAATTTCAGTCTCGTAAAAGAAACGTAGAAACCCACTTAAGTGAAAGTGCACTACATCAAAGTGCACTTTCGCAAAAGCCGACTTAAAAAACTACGAAACTACGTTAAACACTATTTTGCATGGAGGCAAGCCCCCCTACAACCCCCAATGCGGAAGTCTGTGCCCCCCACACTTAAATATACTAACTCCAAGATCGCACTACAGTGGGGAAAAGGATACATTTCCTTATCCCCAGTTTAATGTGCTTCGGTAAATCAGCTTATGCGAAAGTACACTGTCGATGTAGTGCACTTTCGCTTAAGTGGGTTCGATCTTCTGTTTGTCAAAAAAGTGCATTTTCGACAAACAGAAGTAGACCTATATATATATATATATATATATATATATATATATATATATATATATATATACATATATATCTAGAGAGAGAGGCACACATTATTATGCACTGTGAAGAGTAAAATTTCCCCATAAACTTTATCAGAAGACTGGTCCATTGCATTTAATGGAATGTTGTTGCAGAAATACAGAGAATAAGAGGAATGACTCTTGGCAATGAGCATGATTAGGAAACAATATTTAGATCTATGTAAACATTATGTTCCTTGCAATATTACTGATACTTGTAATACATACAGCAAAATCATAGACAGGAGATTATTACTGTCAGAGATGAAGCCATGATGGAGAACTCTTTAGTTTGCTGAAGGCAAGTGCTTTAAATCAATTTTTCAAACTCAAGATAAAAAAAGATCCAAATCTGTAACTCAGAAAAGTTTATTTATGGGTAATGCTTTTCTTGCTTTAAAATATTGGTATATGTATGGTGGTGTACAGTGACCTTTCTAATTTGGTTTGTGTGTGTGTGTGTGTATATATGTGCATGCGCATACGCATGTATAGATGCACTTATGTGCATATGCATACACGTGTCCATGTATATGCATATGTATGCATGTGAATGCATTAATTTCTGAGTATGTATTACTAACCATGTAAAATACAAACACAGGGTTAAACCCTATCTCACCATACCTTCTAGACTCTTGCAATATAAAAGATCTTTTTAGAATTACCTTTATTTGATTTATATACCCTCTTAAGAAGTCACAGTTAGCATTGCTATAAGTAACTTTGGAATGATTACATGCTAAAAGCCTTCTGATGACCTCTTATACTGACATTATTCAATAGCCGTGTCAACATGCATATTTTAACTATGCACGTTTGTGAATTTTGTGTACCCCATATTCATGTGCTTAAACGATTCCTTATTTATTTATTTTAAGACATCCTAAAAATCAGGGAAAGTTCAAATTTTATGTTTCCATTATAGCACAGCAGAATAGCTGCCAATAGTCCAATACAGTTCAATATTATTGTTCAGAATACATCAACTGTACACAGTATTTCTACTAATATTTGCTGCAAGTCATTTCATGTCAGAACAAAATAAAGAAACATGAGAAATGGCATTGTGAAGAATTTACATGAAACACCTGTTAAGATTTGTCATGAATCAGACAAAGTTATCCTATGGGACATAACATATCTTTCAAGAAACAACTGTAAGGCATAGAGACATGATAATCACTCCAGGCTGAGATAATAACATATAGCTGGTGACTTTCCCTTGAGAAAATATATAAATTCAAAGTCTGTAGGCATTATTCTCATGACACAATACAAAATGCAGCATGCAAACCTGTCAGGAAAATGCATCTCACCAGAAGCTAAACAAAACATTAAATTCATGATTTTACTAAGTAAATCACAGATTTTCATATCTGAAAATAAAAAAAAGTTCATCTTCAAGGTATCCATATTCACTTAGTATACATCAATTACAAAAAAAGGGTATAAGGGGTCAAGTTAAATACTATCTATAGACAATTTGATTATTGCTAGTAGTTTAAATAATACAATGTCTAGCTCACTAAATATAATTAAAAAATTGCAAATTCAGACAAGTGTTTAATTTCTACTCCTTTTATATATATTCTAAATACTGGCAGGAAGGAATCATAAATGTATTATTACAAGTAGAAGTTAACTTTCTATGCATCACTAGAAAAAATGCAAATGAAGGTTTAGAGGCAGAGGATGGATTCTTAGTAATTAGCACTGAATTCTGTCTGCATCAGTTATCTGATTAAAATGACCTGTACCGATTGGCTAGACCGAGGGAACGAGCTAGTAAAGATGGGCAGCAGGTAAGGGTGATAAAGGATAATGAGGGAAACGTACTCACAAGCGAGGAGAGTGTGTTGCACAGATGGAAAGAGTACTTTGAGGGGTTGAAGAATGAAGAGAATGAGAGGGAGAGAAGGTTGGATGATGTGCGGATAGTGAATCATGAAGTACAATGGATTAGCAAGGAGGAAGTAACATAGCTATGAAGAGGATGAAGAACGGAAAGGCTGTTGGTCCAGATGACATACCTGTGGAAGCATGGAGGTGTTTAGGTGAAATGGCAGTGAAGTTTTTAACTAGATTGTATAATGAAATCTTGGAAAATGAGAGGATGCCTGCAGAGTGGAGAAAAAGTGTTTTGGTACTGATTTTTAAGAATAAGGGTGATGTGCACAGCTGTAGTAACTACAGAGGGATTAAACTGATCAGTCATAGCATGAAGTTATGGGAAAGAGTAGTGGAAGCTATGTTAAGAAGGGAGGTGATGATTAGTGATCAGCAGTATGGTTTCATGCCAGGAAAGAGCACTACAGATGCAGTGTTTGCTCTGAGAGTGTTGATGGAGAAGTACAGAGAAGGTCAGAAGGAGTTGCATTGTGTCTTTGTGGATTTAGAGAAAGCATTTGACAGGGTGCCTAGAGAGGAGTTGTGGTATTGTATGAGGAAGTCGTGAGTGTCAGAGAAGTATGTATGAATGGTACAGGATATGTACAAGGGTAGTGTGACAGTGGTGAGGTCTGCGGTGGGAGTGACGGATGCATTTAAGGTGGAGGTGGGATTGCATCAAGGATCAGCTCTGAGCCGTTTCTTATTTGCATTGGTGATGGACAGGTTGACAGATGAGATCAGAGAGGAGTCCCAGTGGACTATGATGTTTGCAGATGACATTGTGATCTGTAGTGAGAGTAGGGAACAGGTGGAGGAGACCCTGAAGAGGTGGAGATATGCTCTAGAGAGAAGAGGAATGAAGGTCAGCAGGACTAAGACAGAATATATGTGTGTGAATGAGAGGGAGGATAGAGGAATGGTGAGGATGAAGGGATTACAGGTGGTGAAGGTGGATGAGTTTAAGTACTTGGGATCAACAGTTCAGAGTAATGGTGAGTGTGGAAGAGAGGTGAAAAAGAGAGTACAGGCAGGGTGGAGTGGGTGGAGAAGAGTGTCAAGAGTGATTTGTGACAGACGAGTACAAGTAAGAGTGAAAGGAAAGGTCTACAAGAGGGTGGTGAGATCAGCTATGTTATGTGGGATGGAGACAGTGGCACTGACAAAAAGGCAGGAGTCAGAGATTGATGTGGCAGAGTTGAAGATGTTAAGATTTGCACTGGTTGTGACAAGGATGGACAGGATTAGGAATAAGTATATTAGAGAGTCAGCCCAGGTTGGAAGGTTTTGAGTCAAAGCCAGAGAGGCAAGATTACAATGGTTTGGACATGTGCTGATGAGGGATGCAGAGTATATTGGGAAAAAGATGCTACGGATGAAGCTGCCAGGTAACAGGAAAAGAGGAAGGCCTAAGATAAGGTTTATGGATGTGGTGAGAGAGGACATGCAGGTGGCTGGTGTGACAGAGCAACATGCAGAGGACAGGAAGAAATGGATACAGTTGATCTGCTGTGGCAACCCCTAACGGGAGCAGCTGAAAGAAGAAGTAGACACTAAAGTGCTAAGTACCAATTCCTAGTGATCCAGATTCCCCAGAGGTCAATAATTCATTACCAAGGAATATGCAAGGCTAGTAATCACTCCACTGCATACGTGAAAAAACTACCTAGTGAACCACACCTACACATGCACTCCGCCCACCCTAGAAAACATTCTTACACTTGCATACATACACACACACACACACACACACACGCACACACAAGTTCACTCAATGGCGCTCATAATAGCAGTTTATACACAGACATACGTGAACCCTTTTCTCACTGTTTCTGTGCTCATACTCACATCGACACACACATGCATACACATTCAGTCAAAGCATTACTTATCTCCATTGGTTATCTGTGCAGCACAAAGTGGGTCCTTATCACCCTGCAAAGATCCCTATCACTGAAATGTATAGGTGTGCACAACAAAAACGTGGCCCGTTTTTAATGTCTTTGGAGCCCTGCACTACCCTGCAGTTGCATAATTTGGCTGTCTACGAATCTTGAACTGATCAACTAATTGAAATGGCCAGCATACCATGAAAGTCATTTATGTAGTTCCCTTCCACAAAGCACACCATTTGCATGAGGCTTTCTGAGCTCCAGCACCTAAGGTGCGCAAAGGCAACCCTAGACAGTGGAGAGTATAACTTACAGAAGTTTTGTGATGTATGCTCAACAGCTTGTGCTCATCTTGCATACCTTACAAATGTCCCCCAGTAGTTAATAACATAAGGGTAAGTACTGTTCACTATCTGCTACTGAGTAGATATCACCATCAGAGAAGTCTGCAACCACTGTTCAAGATACATGCAGTTCTTAAATAGCATGGAAGTGGTGTCTTAACAGTCAGTTTTATATATATATATATATATATATATATATATATATATATAAAACAAAAAAAAGATGTTATGCAGTCTGTGCTTTTTGATCCTGCAACCTGAAAAAAACCCATTGATGGTGATGTTGGAGTAAATGGAATATAAACAGTATGAAAGTATGCAGTGATGGGAGGTTTGATTCCATCAGCCTCCTTTACCTAACTGTGTGACTCTGAGCAAGTCACTTTATCAGACACCACTCCCAGGCTGGGTCTGAAAAAGGTCCATGCAGGTCAGTGATCTGTCCCGAAAACAAATATAAATAGAAAATAGAAGTGGGGTAGAGGAGACCATATACCACTATCAGTGTCAGATGTCACATGTTATCCAATATGCCTTTATACCAGTATTACCAGTGTACCATGGAACTTTATTTATTGCCAAGCAATGTCCTACTTTTATTTGATATGTACCAGGGTACCATATGCATATTATTTATGCATTTATTAATCAGGCAAAATTAATAGGCACTATTGTACATGCATAAATACAACTATTTCAAGCACAGGCATTAGGGCCTTTCTAGCCTGCAAATATACCAAAACAGTTGTTCCCATAATAAAAGTGTCCAGGCTGTTCTTAGAAATATCTAAACTAGTGCTTGCTTTAATATAATTTGGTAGTTTGTTCTATGCATCAGCTGCTCCCTCAGATAACCAATTAGTATACTTCTCATTCCTAGAGCATCTTCTACATAGGTTGTCTGATGATTCTCAGTACTTTTTGATAACGCCAAACATTCCCAGAGGTAGTCATCTCTAAATACCCTATATACCTACTCCTCTTAATATGTTTAAGAGACATTGTACAAGTTCAGAAAACTCCTCTTAATATCTTTAAGAGACATTGAACAAGTTCAGAAGTTTCTGTCTTTCATAATGGTTACATATTGAAAGACCGAAAGTGACAAAGTGCGAACGCTCAGATGAGCGAAAATGCCACAAATTGAATTATTATTTTTTTTTTAATGCAGTGCAGTGAAGATCGCAGTATTTGCCCTTTCTTCACTGTAGTGTGATCTTGGAGTTGGAATATATATTTAGCAGAGGGTGTGGGGGGTGCAGCCCCCACAATAAAGTTTTTGATTTGCGGCATTTTCGCTCATCTGAGCGTTCGCACTTCGTAACTTTCGATCTTTCAATATAGACCCTTTCATAATAACTTAAATGTTCACATCAGAAATGAAGTTGCTTATTAGTTACATTAGACGCAAACATGAGTATGGAATAACAATATGAAAACCTTATAAGTAAACAAGCATGGGTAAACTGGAAAGAGTACAGCAGAAATATAGCAGCCTTGGTATATGTATATTTCTGTTGTACTCTTTCCGGTTTACTCATGCTTGTTTTCTTACAAGGTTTTCATATTGTTATTTCATACTCAAGTTTGGGTCTAATGTAACTAACAAGCAATTACTTCATTTCTGATTTTCTAGACTTTATACATATTTTTATACAACAAATAGCTCTATAACTATCATTAACCAATTGGTTGATATGATTACAATAACTCAAAGCTGGATCTAGCCATATATCCAGGTCCTTTTTCAATAAGTGTGTGTTGTATTATATATTATTTATTGCATTTGTTTACCAGGAAAGTTCACTGGGCCTAGGTGAGCCCATTTTCAGTGGAGGCCCAGGGAGAAAAGCTCCACATAAAGTCAACATTACAGAAATACAAATATCAAAAATACAAATATCAAAAATGTAGCACTATTTACAGTTTCTTAGCAATTCCATTGCAGTTTTATGGTAGTCTATCGATATTAACATGTACTTTTGGTCATATAGATGCTATAGATATTACAGTTGGGAGGCAGAAAAAACAGTAACATAAGGTCTATAATATCTTATCTAATGCTTGTAACATGTTTTTTGTATAAACTGTGAAGATTCCTGAACTGTTTAATATTTGTAGCATTTAACTGTATAACAACTAGTACCTGTATGTTAGTTGTCTAGTAATCGCTTGGAGCTTATCTCCCCAGAACTCTATTGAACTATCCCGATCAACAAATGTAAAATAAAATAAAATAAAATAAATAAATTGTATACAATTATTTACATGCATTTAAATCTGTGTAGGCAGTGTAGTAACAGTCATAGGTATGGCTGCAGACCTGCTAAGAGTGCATACCTGTAGCCCCAGAGTGGGAGTACTGAGAAGAGAAGAGTTATTTTTGGCATGGGCATAACCAGCAGGTAGAGAGGTGTTGTCTGAGGGATTTTTTTAAAGAGAGCAGGGTATGAGATGGAGGCTATTGAGGTTTGGAGGTTATTCCAAAGTTTGGAGGTAGTGAAAGAGTAAAGCATCTGGCCAGCTGGAAGTTCAGGTTTATTGACTTTAAGTAGAATTTTGTTTTCAGATCTAAGGTGTCCATTTGGATGGTACAGAATTAATATAGAGGAGAGAGCTGGACAATCTGTTGGTTTATATATTATTTTATGTGCAGTAATTAAGTGGAGGTAGTTGAGATAGAGTGGAAGTTCAAGCCAGTTTAGTTGTTGCAGTGAGGAACAGTGATGTGATGAGGATCTAGCATTTGTTGCAAATCTAGCAATTTTATTGCAGCATATATCTGGTTTGTTTTTTAGTGAAGAGTGTATATTAGTGAGGATGGCAGCACCATATAAGAGGGATGGAAGTAGGAAGGCAGAGGCTAGTGTTCTTTTAGCATTGTTATTTAGGTAATAGCTATGTCTGTAGAGCGTACCTAGTTTTTCATCTTTCTAATTATGTCTCCCAAATCTTACATACTTAGTTTTTGATGTATTCATCAGCATATTATTCTCCTGTGCCCAAGCGGTCATGTTAATCAAGTTATTTTGCAGACACGCCCTATCTGTAACACATGTAATCAATTTACCCAATTTCAGGTCATCTGCATAGAGACTGTTGAACACCTCAGGTGAAAAAGATACAGCTAAAAGATAAAATCTAAACAAGTATGGGCCCAAGACAGAGCCCTGTCTGTAATCAAAAATGTCACCTGTCCAAATGCTGTTTGATACGTGTGCTATTTGTAAGCCATGAGGCTCTCCTTCTTACCAAAAGTACATCAGTACCTATTTGTTCTAATTTATTGATCAGTGTTTTGTGCATCACCCTGTCAAATCTATATAAATTACATCACAGCACAAATATTCATTCATAACTATTATATTGTTATAGAACTTCATGTTGCAGGTTGTAATAAATATATTGTCAACATATGCATGCTGATATTTGGTTTTAATTCCCAACCTTTCCAGTTCTGACAATAACTTATCCGATACTACCTTCTCCATCATTTTTCACAACATGAAAGGAGACTTAAGGGTCTGTATGACTCTGGGTTTGTCCAACTCGCCTTTCCCACCCTTAAAGGCATTTTTAATAAGTGCATGTTTCCAATTTTGAGGACTCTCCCCATATTTGTATGACCTAGTAAGTAATAGATAAAATACTGCAAGTTCTCACTAAAGGTTTTTATTACCAATTCTATCTTCTCCCTGTGATTTGTTTGGATCCAGTTTGCACAGTTCTTTTTCAATATAATATAATTTGATTCCAGTATCTGAGGTTACCTGGATGCCACTAGGATTTAACTATATCTATCTCGGGTCTGACAATATTTTAGAATCTACACATAGCTTATCAGTTTGTATGTCTTTACACCTTCCACATTTTATGTATTTATGAAAAGGTTTAATTTTATGCTGAATATCTTTATATACATTTTCTTCAAATTTTTCTTGCTGCTTAGTTTTCAATGCTGTAGTTTGACCTCTTTTCCATTTCTCATATTTTTTGTCTCTCACCTTAAGCAAGTACCTTTTTCTTATGTAAAAATATATCCCTCTGACATTGTGTGCCTAGATTCTGATGCTAAGCATTCTTTTTTTTTTGCATTCAAATTTCTCTCTCAAAAGTTTCCACATTCCTTCTACAGTTTTTCTACCAAACACATCAGTCTGATTAATTTTACATAGCGATTTTTATTAATCTTCTGTGCACTAGTTTAGATTTCAGTTTGGAAGAATTATCTAGCAACAAATTAAACTTTATAACCTTGTGTCTTTTGAGAGACAACACTGGATCACTACTTGGTTGCCTGAATTTCTCAAGGTGATACAGCAGGCAAAGAAAGACTGGGATAATTACATACAGCACTACAGAGTGAAGCTTGTTTACGGCTCATAGCTTTAATCCATTGTACTAAATTCCTGCACATTTTGCAGTAGTGTTATGAGGAGACTACAATTCAAAATATTTCATGAATCGTTCATTTTTTCATGTCTTTTTTCTGTAAATAAGTAGCTCACTAAAATATTATTAGTGTTATACATGTGCCCAAGTTTGATTTATAAAGCAAGTTTTTGTTCTAGTGAGAGGACAGAAACAGAAAGGAGGTTGGCTTGTATGTATATGTGTGGACTTTACCAATAACTGCTCATTGCACCATATAGTAAGCAAAATGCAAAAACTTAAAAGATTCATTCACAGGGACTGCACCGTAAGGAAGATTGGGATGAGAGTAAGTTGCGCTGTGTGTGTGTGAGAGAGAGAGTGTGCGCACGCATATGTGTTGTACATATGGCATAGTAAAAGGTGCACAAGATTGCAAACTCTGCAGGGGGTAAAATTATTTATGTGAGCAGGGAGTCTTACAGGTTTTAATCATTTCTTTATATTTTTATATGTAGATTTTTTTTTTTCAATACACTTACCACCACGACCTGGAACATCACTTATGAACATAACTCTCAACCTCTTACAGCAATAAATCTGTGCAAAATCATAAATAATGGGGGGACATAATAACAGCAACCAAAAGATGGAGTAGGTCCAGAAAGTCAACAAAAACACCAAAAAATATTCTGGACTTAACCAAAAGGCACAGAATAAAAGCAGGAAACTCCTGTAGACTCAAAACACTCTATTAATGCAAAATCCTTAAAACCACAAGCATTTTCATCCGAGTGTCACCCAGACTTCTTTGGATAAAGCAAACAATGTCCCTACACACATTCCCTGTATATATCTTAATATAGCTCATTAAACAATTAATTAAACTAAGTAATTAACTTGTCTTAAAGGCATATGATAAAATAAACAGAAAATACCTGGTTATTGAGTTTAAACTGACATTACATAAAAACTAATGCATATTTGTTAAAATACATATTTTAAAAAAACATTTATATATATATATATATATATATATATATATATATATATATATATATATATATATATATATATATGCATGTACATACATGCATTAATAAAGAGTGGTTTGCATCTACAGGAGTTTCCTGCTTTTATTCTGTGCCTTTTGGTTAAGTCCAGCATATATTTGGGGACAGAATAACAGGTTTTGCATTAGCATGAACTGTCTAAGTGGTATGAAGTCAGAAACTCTAATGTCTGTCATTATTTTCTGACTTCAGTCTGCAAAGATTTGACAATGATTTACCAGAAAACCACAACTTTATGAGTAGAGGCCAAAATATGAGGCAAAAATCTGGACATTCTGTGAAAATCTGTACAGTTGAGAGGTATGCTTGTCAAATGTTTTCAACACTGTTTACCATAGTTAATTACTTATCTTGAATATGTGAGACAACAAAGTTGTTTAGTTTATGAAATAGTCTGTTAGCTATCAGAGTGAGGGGTCCCACTCAGTCTTCTGGAATGAGTGCATCAGCCCTTAGTCAAATCAAAGTGGACATCATGCATGACTTAGTACGTAGCTTAATCCTGCTGTTATATGCTTAATTTATAATCAGTCTGTCACCACTACGTGGCTAGGCTAAACAAAATCAATATTTAGATGATTTATAAGCTTCTAATCAATTGTAAAACACTTCACTTCCAGCATTAATCAAAACACACAGAATTTGTCTGGAGATGGTCAGCCAAAATGAAGAGGTCACAGTTGAGTGAGCAAAATATTATATTAGTTATGTATATTGTCTGCTACAATGGAAACCAAAATTGATAATATTTTTCACACACTCAAGGTAGTATAAAATAATAAAAATAAATTATTTAAATCAACATAAAATGGCAGTCAAAAACATGCTTGAATGGCATTTACATGACAGAAAATAGATACAACTTAATATATGTAATGTCTGAACCATATTAGCCAAAGTTTTTGATTTAAATGAATGTTAGAACTTATTTTTACATACTTTGAATAAATTAATATGTAAATATGACTTCCTTTTTTTTTTTTTTTTTCCTCTTTCTTTCACTCTCTCTCCCTCTTTCACGTCTTTTATTTCTCTCTCTCCTCTTGGTTCCTAATATCAAGTTTGTTTGAATGCTATTTGAATACAAGTGTATTATATTACATAGATGTATATAGTAGTATGAATATTTTTTTTAAAAAAAAAAGTTTATTTTAGTTTATATGATGCTGTTTTATCAAATGTGTAGTCTTGTCTTGCTAGATAATTGAATTGAAAGCTGTTAATTTAAGTTAAATATAACCAGTATTAAATTGATAAGGTGGTAGCTGAGGTACTGCTGCTTAAGGTAGGGGGTTAACTTGAGTGGTATATAGTACTCTAAGTTGGTGTTGTTAACTCCAGGCTGGATGCAAGGTTTAATCCTTACATTATTTTCACTTGTTCATTGTTATATGTATATAGTTTTGGCATCCACAATATATTTTGTACACTCATTGTCACTACAAACAAAATTGAATCCTATACAAAATCCCATAAGAGATTCAATAAATACAGCTATATTTAAAGGTACACCTAAAGGAGGAGATGTAACATTACTTATGTTGTTATTTGTTATTTTGATCATATGATTCTTAAGTTTTAAAAATACCAAATGACATCTTTAAAAGGAATTTCTTTAAACATTAATGGATTGAATAATCCGTGTAAAAGGGCAAGCCTAATAAGATACATTAATTTACATAAGGCCAACTTAGTCTTCCTGCAAGAAACCCATCTCTTGAAAAAAGATATTGATAAACTAGTCACAAACAAATATACAGTATTGGTTAGTTCAGAGCACACTCAGAAAAAAGAGGAGTGGCTATTTTATGGAATAAAAGTATGCCCATTCCTAAAACCATTAAGTCTTATCAGGATGACAAAGGAATGTTTTGTATGGTTACAATACAAATTAATGGGAAGACTTACACTTTAATTAATGTATATTGGATACCTGGAATTGGTATTAATACAGTGAAACATCATATTGAGAAGATCATATCATTCTCTATAGGAGATATTATTTTAGCTGGTGACTTTAATTGTATACTACATGAAAGTGATACTACCACTATAGGAAAAAGAAGAATTACATCTAATGCAAAACATTTAAATGATTTTGCTAATTCTTATCATTTGAATGATATTAATAATCAGATAGATTCAAAATCATTACCATACACCTTTTTTCTAACAGATACAAAACTTATTCAAAAATAGATAGGGTCTTTATTTCTAACCAGATGGTAACAGATTTAATTAATTCCAAAATCATTCCATGTCCTATATCTGATCATAATTCAATTGTTTTTGAATTCATGATAAAAAATACTCATAATGTTCAGATCAAAAGGATACCAGCATACTTAACTCAACTAAAAGACTATAAAGAATATATACTTTCAGAAGTACAACATTTTCTAGACATAAATAATACTCCTGAAGTCTCCATTGTCTATGTTTGGGATGCCTTAAAATCATATCTATATGGACAAAGTATAAGATGGTATATTAATAAAAGGAAATCCTGGGATAAGGAATTGTTAGATATTCAAAGTAAATTAGACTCTTATAAACATAATAATAAAGAAAATATTATGGATAAGAAAGTCATTGAAGAAATAAACAAACTAAATGAGAAATACAAAGAAATTTTAACTCATAAAGTTAAAATAACTCTAGAGAAATACAAGTTTTTGTCTTACTCAATAAGCCCCAAATACTTACATAGACTTAAAAATAAAACAAAAAGGTTGAATAAACAAAACCATATCAAAGAAATCTTTTCTCTAAGGAAAAAGAAGAATGTTTCTAGTCTACCAGAAATACTAGATGAATTTAGAAATCACTTTCACAATATTAACAATAATAACATTAACATGGAACCTAAAGATAAAATAAAGGAGTTTATACCCACAAACATGAATAAAAAGCTTAATAAACAACAGATTAAGCTATTGGACAAAAGTATTTCATATACAGAGGTTATTACACAAATAAATAAGCTTAAATCAAACAAAGCACCGGGTAATGATGGTATTATACCAGAGATATATACAATCCTTTCTAAAAGTACATATTCATTAATACATAAGGTTTTTATTTTGGCCCAAACTGAGTTAATAACCCCCCCCATCTTGGCAATATACATTTATTTCGCCAATTTTAAAACCTAATAAAGATCCAACTAGATGTACTTCATATCGGCCCATCTCATTACTTAATGTTGATTATAAAATGTTTATGAGTATTTATGCTGATAGATTGAAGACAATCATTCCTGGCATTATAGATATAGATCAGACAGGCTTCATTGTAAATAGAAATACTTTTGATAATATAAGAAAAACTTTAACATTAATTGATTTTGCAAATAGGAAAAAGAAAGATTTAACACTTATTAGTCTTGATATAAGTTCAGCATTTGATTCAGTAAGTTGGGACTATCTGTTTACCTTACTGAAGTGCACAAACTTCTCTGATGCATTTGTAAATCTAATTGAGCATTTATACAAAGGAACGTTGGCTTATATTAAGGTAGGAACATATGTTTCACAAAAAATACCCATTCTTAAAGGTACAAAACAAGGATGTCCACTTTCTCCACTATTATTCACTTTAGTAATGGAGCCTTGGGCTAATTTGATCAGAAACAGTACTGACATAGAGGGTTTTGAAATAGATGAAAATACAACATCCAAAATTCAACTTTTGCAGATGATGTTCTAATTACATCAGCAGGATCTAATTCTTCTATGCAGTCTCTATTTGATAAAATGATGAATTTTAAAAGTATTTCTGGTTTAATATTCAATGAAGAAAAAACTAAAATACTACCTATATATACACGAAAAAATATTCTCATTAGTGATTTTACTAAATATGTACCCAATTCAGGTCAGATAACTTATCTAGGTATAATACTATCTAAAGATATTAAATCTATTATATATAATAATTATAATACCTGTTTTCTTAATATACAAAGTCTTTTTAATACCTGGAATAATATGTTTTTTACTATGGAGGAGAGACTTACAATTATTAAAATGATAATATTCCCCAAGATTTTATACTTAATACAATCAATAATACTTCCACCTACAAAAATAATTATCAAGAAACTGAATACACTAATGTTAAATTTCCTATGGGCACCTAATAGACCTAGGATTGCATTAAAGAAACATACTAATAGCTGGTCTCAAGGGGGTATTTCTTTTCCAGACTTTAATTTATATACTATCTCTTCTATTGTAAAAGTTATTACTTTATTAATAGATCAGTCATATGTAGCAAAATGGAAAGATTATTGGGAGCTAATTAGTATGCACTTCATGAAAATCTCCTTAACACATAAAAATATGATTGTAAATAACTCCATGTTATGGTTACTAAAGGAATTTTGTACTTCACCTATTACACCTAAACATATGGTTTTTTACCCATTAAATATTATTATTAGCCATTGTAACTTTATATTCATGCACCCTAAGTATAGGGAATGGAATTTTATTATATTCCCTATAATCTATACTCAGGGTATGCTTTTGCCATCTACTTCTGAAGGAACTCATTTAGCTATAGATAATGATCTAAAGTACTGGTATCAGTTGATATCTGATAATAAAGTAAAAAATCTAGATTTCTTAAAACAAGAATTTGATCTAAGAGAAACTTGCTGGTTAGAGGTTCAGACCTTTAGACAACATCTCATTGATAGAATAGATCTAATGTCTATAACAGTTAAAGAATCTATTCCAACACTGATTGATTACTTGATATTAAATTTACAACATAAAGTTTCTGATAAAGGTAAACTTTCATACATACATAAAATTATCAGACAAGAAACTTTTTACAGTGTAGATGCATACTGGAATTATTTCACTTCTATTAATGGGGACCCACCAAATCAACAAGATAAACAATATATATATTGGAATCTGCCTATAGAACTACGTCTTCCATTGTCTGGAGACTTTATACATGGACATTTTTACATAGATCTTTTTATACACCTTTGATGATGAATAAAATAAATAATAAAGATAATCTATGTAAGAGATGTAATATAGAAATTAATGCTGACTGGGCTCATATGTTTTATGACTGTATAAAATTGAAAGAATACTGGAAGTCAGTTAATGAATTTTTGCAGGCTCTTTTTACAGATAATTTCATTATTTCTAAATCTCTTATATTATTCAACACACCTGTACCTCAAAGTGTTAAAAAGGTTAAGCTTCCCTTGTTATGGTCTATTCTAGCAGTGGCTAGGAAAATAATAACCAGAAATAGGATTTCAGATACACCTCCTTCATTCAATGAATTTAAAAATGTTATGAATATAGTGTGCCATATGGCAATAAACACAATTAGGTCAAGAACAACTATAAAAACATCTTATTATATTGTATGGGATAATTTACAAAATTTGTTAAAAAATCCTAATTTCAATAGCATGGTATTTTAGTTTAATTAATTGAACTGATTGTAGTGGATGTCTTTGTAAATACTTTAGTTGTTTTGTTGAATGTTATAATCATATCTATTTTTAATTACTTGTATAAAATTGTTATGATATTTCTCTTGTATGTTAAAACAATAAACCTGTTTTGAAAAAAAAAAACATGCTTGGATGGAGGGCCTATCTGAAGGAGGAGATCTGGATACCTCCACCTGAAAAAAATAGGATTTGTTTAAGGGAAAGGCTGAACATCCAAACTGAAAATTCTGAGAGCTAAAGAGAAAGATATATGGTCAGCCTAATAATAAACCCTTATATTCAAGATACATTGTTGTGGAATGCTATTTTATAGGATAAAATAGTTACAGGATGAAAGTCTGTTGAATAGGGCAATTACTTAAAGGGGTCTGGGGATATCAGTACAGTGAGTCCAAATAGATGAGACTTTCTGCTGAGCTACAACGGAGACAGAGCTGCCTTCTTCCCCTCCCTTGGCAACCTAAATAGGTAGAAAGATGCATTTAAGTTAATGAGGTTGACTTGGACTTAGTCAGATTCGTCAAAGCCTGACCTGCTGACCACAGTATCTCAGTGGCCTGAGAAGCAGCAATGAAACTTTCATATCCAATTTTAAAGGGTTTTTGCATGAGTGGGTCATATCTTAGGTCCTGAAGATGGTCATCACACATCTGACCTCAAAATATACCTCCTCTGAGTTGGTATCAGTTTGGAAAAACATTCCTTTTTCTTTTATTTGGTGCAATGCCAGACAAAGTAAATTTAGAGATAGAGAGTGTGTTGACAGAGCACCCACACTGGAAGGTGAATGGGTTAAAGCTTTCCAAAACATTACATTTCTGATCTGTTGTATGTATCCTCACTGTCCATGAGATAGTGGTAAGACCATCCACAGTTAAATGCATGTGCTGCATTTAAGTTTGATAGCATGACTCATAGGGATCATAGGAATTTACAAGGCAACTGAGTTTCTTAAACATTAACTATTTCTGGGTGTCTAGCGTAGACTGTACAACCCTTTATTAAGGAGGTTTAGGTCAGTTAACCCCATATTAAATTTGTAGGCATAAGTATAATCAAGATCTCATTTGAAGGATGGTATTTTATCAATCATATGCAGGGTCAACTGTTCCAGAGATACGGGAGGTGATATGTGATGACTGTCTTTTCATCAAGCTTTACTTATACCATGGAGAAGATTTAGGTCTTTGCTTTGGGTATTTCTGGAGCTATTACATTTCAGAAGATATAAGAGATCTAGCATGAACTACAAGGTAGAGCTTTCCACTCAACAGCCTGTAAGATAACTGAATAAAGGGAAAGTATATCTAGTCTTTTTGGATGACCAGGAGGCTTTAAAGCCCATGGTCTTCTTCCTTAGGAACCTCTGGGGTTTTTCAAGTTGTTTGATATGTCTGGTAAGGTGCATCTCAAACAGAGAATTGTACTCTATAATTGGACTTGCCATATCAGAAAACAATTACATCTTGACAGCTGGAAGACATTTTCTGATAAATGAACTGTGCTGTGTAGAAGGATTTCCTGACTACTGAAGTCAGTTAATGATAAAAATAGAAGGACTTGCAAACCCTTTTTACAAAGTCCCTAACAACATCCTGATTTTGAAACAAGCTATTATCTGTGTTGAATGTTGAGGGGACACACTGTCTACCAAATGCTTTGCAGATGAGATTTGTCAGGCTGATGGGTCTGTAATATCCAAGATCACTGCTATGGGCCAACCTTATGGAATGTCATCATTACCTTCGTGCACCAAACATCAGGGACAAAACCTGTAGCTCAGCTTAGGTTGATCAGTTTGGGGAGTGGCTTTGCCATGGTATGCCTGGTACTGTATTAGACAACCAGGTATGTTCTAAGGGCACTTGGAAACATTTTGGTCTTAGAAAGATCCTTCACTACATGTTTCTCAGTGATAATGGGACTGAATTGATTCTGGAACATGTGGATTATGAACAGAAGTTTGGAGTAAAGTTTGAATAAAGTTTATTTATAAGTATATTTGCAATGTTTTTTGGGTCAGAATAAGTGGAACCATTTTGAATAAGCTTAGAGTGATGTTCAGTGTTACCTTAGCTTCCTCATATAGTCAACGATTGATAATTATCATTAGTTTCAGATGTTAACCTAAATTCATGGGCTGTTTTCTTAGTCCTGATGGTATTGTTTAACTTTTCAGTAATAATATTTTGATAGTACCCCTGATATGATATTTTTGGATCTGCTGTACATTTCAATTAATATTTTTTTTCTTTTATTATAGAGTTCGTTTATGTTGGTGGACAAACACGGCAATCTGTTTTTGAATTTGTCATTATATTTTGCTCTGGTGGGGACATCTAGTGATATCCATTTATCTGTATGGGTTTAGAATTCCTTCATAATACTATCCAGGTAGTAATGCTGGGGCTGAGATTAATATGGCTGAAGTCCTTAAATAGCAAGATATGTTATGCAAGACCTTTTGAGATTATGAAAGTGAAATTCAGTAGTTTATGCTCTGATTTAACTGGGGAAGGAAATATCATTGAAATGTCGCATACTGTGGCTATAGCTTTAAGGACCATATCAAGAATATTATGTTCTCTAGTGGGTTTGGTAACTATCTTGCTCCACATCTTTTTACTAATTAAATTTAAGAACCTCTTGGCATATCTCATATAGGAGGTCTAGATACTCCTGTTCATTGAACAGGTAGATAAGAGTCTTCCAAAATAAAGGAATTCATGTTTATAGGGAGTTTACTGAGTATATTTAAGACCCTTACAGGAATTTCAGGTGACATGGATGGTGCCTAAATGCAGGGTATTAGTTAATAGTTGGTTTGGCTTTGTTTAGGCTAATTTGGAGTTCTTTGAGGTTAGCTTGCAAGTCTGTGGCATCTGACTAGAAGGTGATGTGGTCCTTATCAAACATGGAGATGCCAATATAGTTGCCATCAGGCCAGAAAGCATGGTAGACGCAAAACACAGATTCCCTTTTGCATTTAAGCCAACTTTCCATAATTACACGAACATGGTTGAGTAATTTGTTGCTAAATTTCTGCCAATGAGCAGGGCCATCTTAATACGAAATACAACACCAAAAGCACCAAGATGCAAGGAAGACACCAGTGCACAACTTGCTTCACCACAAAAATGAAAAACAGGAATCAGAAACAGAAAAGGTTTATTTCTCTCTCTCATACTGAATATATTAACTTGAATTTCCTGCACAAAAGTATGTAATAAATGGAAACCATCTTCACATAAAAATACCAAATCATCTATGTATCTGAAATAGAGCTTGACATGATTTTTGAAAAAAATTTATTATAAATACATTCCTTTTCCACTAAACCCATAAAAATATTAGCATACATGGGTGCAAATTGTGCACCCATGGCTGTACCTTGAATCTGGTGAAAAACTTGATCTTCAAAGAAAAAATAATTATTCTCTAGGCAAAATTTCACCAGATCTAATATATAATGTGTAAAAGGAGCATTACCCATCTGAAGCAATATTGCCTCCAATCCAAAAGCATGTTGGATGTTGGTATATAGACTTCGTACATCTAATGTTATCCAATACATATTTTCATACCATATAATATTTTTAATTTTATTCAAAAAATCAAATGAATCTTGTATATAAGAAGGAAGTTGTTTAGCTTCTTTCAACAAAATACCATGTAAAGTAACTCCTAAATTATGTAAAAAATATTTGCAGGCTTTGACTATGAGACATCCAGGTGGAGTAACATTATCTTTGTGAATCTTTGGTAAACAATAAAAATACGCTGGACTTGTATTCTCACATGATAATTTATTCTTAACATCCTTCTCACACCAGTAACCAAGTCTACAGCCCCTTTGAATTAATGCAACATAGTTTATCTTTGCTTGCCCTATCAAATTAATACTAACTTTTTTATATACTGTATCAACTGTTAATAAATCAAGACACATTTTTAAATATTGAGTATAGTGCATTATTACTATTTTATTACCTTTATTGGAAGGCTTAATAATCAATTCCTTTTGTTTAGAGAAATTAATCAAAGCTAACCATTCTTTTCTAGTTAAATTATATTGAACTTGCTTTAAATCAAAATTCCTAAACATCATGTCATATTCAAATTCAATCATAGACTGAAACTTCTTAATACCCTCATGACTAGAGGGTGGTATAAACTGACTATTATAGCCCGCTGCTGAAGTGTCAATTTTGCAATAGGCATTTAGTTCACTATTACAAGAAACAAAAGACTCATATGAATCTATATCAGAAAAATACTCATCACTACTAAAAGTGTTATCATTACAAATGTTATTAGCGGCATCAGAAACACAATTTTCAAAAAAATGCCACAAGTGCATTTTTCTAATTATTTTAAATAATTCAATTTTACATTCATACAGCTTAGGTATTACAGTTGGTACAAACTTTAACCCACAGTTCAAAATAGAAAAAACATCATCTTCAATTGTATACCCAGATAAATTAAGAACATTACTAATACCACCTTGTTCTTTTGTTATTCCACCACTGGCGTTGTTGCCCCCTCTGTATTGTTCCTGTTCAGGGTAACCTCTCTTCTGTTGTCGATTATACTCTCCAGAGTGATGAAAATTGTCATGTAAATAATGTTCATCATTAGGTAAAGGCAAAGATGGAAAATTATTAACATCTACATTAAATTGCCTATCTACCACTGCAGATGGAGTATCAGCACTATTAACACTAACAAGCCTCTCTTTAACTTTCCCATTCATTTCCTGATTACATACTGTTGAACGGGCATTTTGGTTGGATACTTTGAAAAAAGCATCACCTCTTTCAAAGTCTCTAAGGTCTCGTTGAATTTTATACATTTTATAATCAAGCACCTTCTTCTCATAAATGTCCACCATGTCCCTAATGTCCAACAAACAAGACTCAAAGTGCTTCTATCCAAGACAGTCACTAAATTGGAACAAATATTAGCAATATCAGTCTTTATATGAGAGAGTTTCAATATGTCTCTTTCAATAAGAATATTCAACCATTCTCTGGAGCACAGATGTGCTGCTTTCTCCCATCTTTGTTTAAAAGTTTTTTTATTAGAATTTGTCATGTCAAATGATTCAGACGGAAATTTAATTGCTCTAAGCCCACGAGGTATGATATCTAAATCAAGGTACCTTTGCAAACTAATATAATTATAGTGTGTTGTCATTTCTTTATTCATTAAGTTATTCAACTTAGATATCAAAGTTTTTACCTCTGTGGAGTAGTCCGCTGAGCGTTTGCCAATATTGGCAAAAGGATTATTAACACGCCGACTGTGTGTTTCCACCAAAAAGCGTTCCCGAATAGAAGAAGCAGAATTTTCATTATTTCCACCAATATTTCTATCAGATCTCTCTATCCACTCATTGCATGTAGTTCTCTCAGGTCTCTCCATCCGCTCTGTACGATCTTTGTTTCGTTCCACCGCAGAGCTTAAAAACTCATCCATAATCCGTTGAGAGGAACCCAAACTCTCCTCTCTAAAAATGTGTGGCAAATCAACAGAAGGATCACTCGCCATCAAATAGGAAATACAACACCAAAAGCACCAAGATGCAAGGAAGGCACCAGTGCACACCTTGCTTCACCACAAAAACGAAAAACAGGAATCCAGTAAAAGGTTTATTTCTCTCTCTCATACCGATTCTATTAACTTGAATTTCCTGCACAAAAGTATGTAATAAATGGAAACCATCTTCACATAAAAATACCAAATCATGGATTCAAAGATGGCCGCCATTCTATAAGCACTGCAGTACTTCAGCTCTCCAAAGACCAGAGAAAAAAATCAACCCTGCGGATGTACATTTGGACTTAATCAACTAATTGGCAGCAATTAATAAACTACTAGAAGTCAGCGATCTTTATGTGGGGAAAAAAATTGAAGAAAAATACTTGGTGACAACAGGATTGGAACTGATTGCTAGGTTGACTCTGAACAGAGCACCAAACAAAGGACTGAACTACCTCACTTCTGAAACTTTTCCTTGGCAAATATCTTTATCTGCAACACTACAAAATGTCAAAAGAAGATAAAAATATGGATACTACAACTACTAAAACTAAACTGTCAGCATTACAGTCTCCAGAGAAGGAATCTATAATTAAGAGACAGAAAACAGTTAAACAGCAAGAGACTGCAAAAACAGGGGCAACAACGAAACCTGATCAACAGGTTACAATGGAAGAAATTAAGTCTGCATTATTACCTATACAGGAAGCTTTAAAAGAACTAACATCTCAAACACAAACATTTAGTGATACATGCAATCGGATTCTTGTAAGAATGGAGAAAGCGGAAACCAGAATAGCAGCAAATGAAGACAATATAACATTGCTCACTAAAACAACTGAATCTCATGAGGCTGATATTCAAATGATGCAAAACAAAATCCTGGACTTGGAAGCAAGATCGAGACATAACAACATAATCATTAGAGAGATCCCAGAATCAATCCAATATAATGATCTGACAACTTCCATTATACAAATATTTGAAACACTACTTAAAGACACTGTGGCTGTTCAGCAAATTGTCATTGAAAAAGCGCATAGAGCATACAGGGAATCCCAAGCTTCAAATACACCTAGACCTGTGTATGTCAAAATATTAAACTTCCAGGATGTGAATAAAATACTTCTAACCATTAAAAAATCTGGTGGATCTATAATGTGGCAAAGTTATAAAGTTTCTATAACACAGGATTTACCAACACAAATAAGGCAGTCTAGACAAATGCTGGCTCCATATTGTAAGTTTCTAATTGACAAAAACATTAGATTTCAAATGAAATATCCTAACAATTTAATTTTTACTCTGGATGGCATTAAATACACTGTAAATACAAAAAAGAAGCCAGACCTACCTTTTTGAAGCTTTTTAAGGCTTTGCCAGCGTCTGAAAACTGAACAGTCCAACTAGGCTTCTTCCAGCATCAGATTGAATGGGAGACTTCATTTACGAGGATCCGAGGCTTTAAAATCCTTTGTCTGTTCTTGTTTGTTCAGCAGGCCTGGTAATTCTTCGTTTTATCTTCTTATCTCGTCTTCCCAGCTGAAACACGAAGATCCTATGATGTTTTATGGCTCCTACGAGCGTTTCTGACCCACGAGGCAACAGGAAATAAGGTAAAGGAAGCAGGGGGACCGTTTTGAGCGTGGTGCAGCTGGGAGGTCCGTTCGCGAATTAGTTCCCCCGTCTCGAGCGCGAAATTACGAAAAAAGAACTGCCTGGACTGCTGCAACTGCTGAGAAGGAAGAAGAACTGCTGAGGATCGAAAACGAAGCTTGTTTGGACTTTTTAGATGGTAAAATGACTGAAGGATGATCAATGAGGTTAAATGTATCAGGTAAAGACTAAAATGAATGGTTTGGCTGTTGCAGTATGAGATCCTATAGCTTAGTGGTTATTCAAGGTAATGCAGTCTATGTTTTTTATTTCTTTTTTCTTTTTCATACTTGCCTTCTATTTTATTGTGTTCTGTCTTGTAAATAAATAAGTATCCTTTAAATTTGAACAGTTTAGAGAAAAAGCATAATCTGTAACCAGAAGTAGTAAATGTGCATTATAGGTTATGTTTAAATGCAATGATCTATAAAAATTAACATGCAATGTTGTAGGATGGTTTTGGAGAAAAATAGCTGACTAAAATAATTGCATTGTTTTAAACAAAATGTATAACAACTGTGTGCTTATTATGTGAACTGTTAGTTAAAATGTTTTAGAACAAGTAATTACAATCCTAATATGTTATTGCTGAATATAAGGTTTGATAAAAGTGAATTATTTGACATGTCAGGTACAATTAGTTTATATGAATTTTGGTGAAAATGTACAGAGATGTAGTTACTTGAGTGTGGTGTTTAGTAGGGAATGTCTGGGTTAGGCTTTGTAGACGTAGTTATAGTTGGTGTACTTTTTTTGCATGATATTTTATTGTTAGTTAGTAGAATTAGTAGATTAGCTACTTGGGGAACTTTAAGTAATGTGAAAAACCTATGTTCATCCTGGTCCGGAGGAATAGTGGATAGGCACTGGGCAGTTTTGCTTCCAAAAAATTTACGAAATACCAACACTTGTCAATTTAAGGTGGAAAATAAAAACTAGATATCATTATTTACCAATGCATAGCTTAGAATGTGGATAATAGATTCCTGGAACATTAAAGGACTCCAGAACATGAAAAAAAGAAAGCTGTTTTTGCATCTGTTTTTTAAATCATTAGCAGGTTTTATTCTTTTACAAGAAACGCATTTGACTAATGACAAGTGGGAAACAATGAAGGACAAAAAATGGATCAGGAAGATTGTGACGGCAGAAGGGACTACGAATAGTGCTGGGGTGGCAATTATAATCAAGAATCATTTTCAAGGAGAAATTTTGGAGGACAAAATAGACAAAGAAGACAGATGGTGCTTGGTGGTTCTCAAATCTGACAGTTTTGATAAACCGATAGTAATTATATGTGTATATGCCCCTAATGTGAACCAACATTATTTTATAGCTTCAATTTACTCCATTTTACATTCATATAATAACTGTTACATAGTGATGGGGGGATTGGAATGCATACCAAGATTCTAAACTTGATAAGTTGGGAGCTTCTACAGCTTTTAATAAACAGGCAATGGTAGCGTTGAAAGAACTGAGAACTGATTTCAAACTGTATGATCCTTTTAAACACACACACATACAAGCAAAGGCAGAAAACTTTACTTTTTACTCTAGCTGCCATAAGATGTGGTCGAGAATTTATTTTTTTTTAATTCCAGAAGTATTCATTTCACTTGACCCTAGGGTTTCTAATCAAGCTAGACAGCTCTCTGACCATTCTAAGATAACTTTAACTTTAAATACCAACATTTTGAAAATTAAAAGTCACGGTGGATATAATTGGTCTTTAAACCCATACCTATTGACCAAAGAAGATATAGTACAGGAAGTTAAGGAGATACTTAAACAATTATTATATAATATTCTCCGTAATGAACATCCATTAGATATAGAATGGGCCACAACTAAAACTTTGTTAAGAGGATTATTTATTCAGAAAGCCACATATTATAAAAAACTGCAAAATAAAGAACAACTGGATTTGGAAACCAAAATACAATTACTGGACCAAGAGTTGATGAGGAACTACACTGAACAGATAGAAAATGAGTTGTTAAGATGTCAGAAAGAGCTGTTTTTAATGCATAATAGAAAATTGACACTGTATGAACAAAGAAGTCTAGTTAAATATGCAAATCACATTCAAACTCCCTCAAAAGCGTTAGCCCGTATTATTAATCAGACGAAATCAACGCGATTAATTACTGAAATAAATCATAACAATACTTTATATACTGATAAGTCAGATATCATGAAGATTTTTGAATCAATCTTTAATCAGATATATGGTGAGCAACAAATACACGTTCATGATAAAGAGAGAAAACAGTTCTTACAGAAAATTAATTTTCCCAATATTGACAAAGATTCTCATGGAGAATTAACTGCATTGATTACAGTCGAGGAAGTTTTGGAGGCAATTAAGAAATTGAAGCCCCATAAAGCCCCAGGACCAGATGGTATGACCTCCGAATTATATAAATCTTTTAGTGTGATTCTGAGCACTGTACTTTCACAGACTTTTAATTATATAATTTTGAATGGCAGCAATGATTTTCACTTTAATGCTTCAAGGACAATCCTGATATTGAAAGAGAATAGTGATCCCAAAAATCCAGACAATTACAGGCCCATATCACTGTTGAATATTGATATGAAAATCATGACATCTATTCTAGCTAGTAGACTAAAAAAAATAATAAATTTGATAATATCAGAGGAACAGGCGGGGTTTATAGATGGGAGACAGACTACGGACAATACATTAACTCTTCATACATTAATATCTTATGCGAAGTATAAAAATATGAACATATATGCTTTAATAATTGATGCTCAAAAAGCATTCGATAGAGTTAATTTGGCATATTTATTTGATATATTATCATATTTCAATATACCTCAGGTCTTTATTTCAACGTTAAGGAAGTTATATAATAATGCATACACTAATTTATCGATAAATCATGAATGCTCCAAAAGGATTCAAATTAAAAATGGAACTCGACAGGGATGCCCATTATCTCCCATACTGTTTAATCTGTATTTGGAGCCTTTATTTCTTCATATGAAGCAAAATGTTTTTTATAACTTTCCTGTACTTTTTGGGATAAAGGTAAGGATGGCCGCTTTTGCAGACGATCTAAATATATATAGTACTACATCAGTGTCGGATACGGAAAAAATTCTAACTGCAATACAAAACTTTGAGAGAATTTCTAATTACAAACTAAATTTAAAAAAAAACAAAATATTCCCCTTAAAGACACCTACACCTTTTTCAATGCTACCATTGATAGGACAAATAAGAACAGAAGAAAGAATAAAATATTTGGGGATTGATTTCTCAACTGAAAATAGAGAATTCTTTATTAATAATATTAAGGCAACTCGAGACCGAATAACATTGGATTTGAAAAGATGGAGTAAACTGAAGCTACCGATGATGGCAAGAGCAGCGATAATAAAAATGAATGTTCTCCCCAGAATGCTTTATATTTTAGAGCAGCACAACTCAAAATCACGAAAACATTCTTTAAGCAGTTTCAGATAGGATTGGGGAAATTTCTGTGGGAACCCAGAAAAACGAGAATATCTTATGAGAAACTGATGGCTCCTAAAACTAGGGGGGGGGTTGGATTTACCGGATTTTGAGATGTATTATACAGTGATTCAGGCCAATAGGATTTTAAGGGTATCTTACTTGGACAGTGGTAATAGAAAATGGACACCCAAATGGGTGCTACTAAATTCTAAACACATAAAAGGAACGGGAATTAATGTAAAAGCTGTACCATTTTTAAATACAAGAACACTGAGCAAATATGATTTAATGGAGCACATTAAGATATGGGCAATGGCAACTCAAACTCTGTTTGCCTCTTTGAACTTATTAAAATATATGATGATGTTTCAACCGTTTCATGGGAATCCTAACATGACTATTGGTAATCAACTGATAGACTTAAAGAAATTTCCATTTATTAAGGATTTAACTGTAAGTGAATTATACCCCTTCTTAGGAGTAGCGGTACAGGATATCTTAAAAGAGATGAATCTTCCCATTTCATATTTAATTATAATGAGGCAGATAAAAGATCTTGCCATAAATTATTTTAATAGTTTCGAAATCAAAAAAGAGGAACTAGTTATTTTGCGTCATCTGTGGGAAGCATTGCAACAAGACAGAAAATACATATCCTCAGCGTATAAATTGATAAAAGAGAGAAAATATAATAATCATATTCTTTTATCGAAATACTGGAAAGAGAAATTGGTATCCCTAGATGATAGTAAGATAGTAGAGGCGTTTAACTTAACATTGAAATCCGTATCACTTCAAAAACTGGTCTTTACTCAACTGATGATATTTAACAATGCGTATTATACCCATCTCACTCTTCATAAATTTGATTAAAAAAATTCACCTAATTGTCCACAGTGTTTAGGGCAGACAGCAGACCTCCTGCACATGTTCTGGAGTTGCAAGTGCATTTATAAATTGTGGAACTCATTAAAGTTGCAGCTACAAAAAATGGATTACCAAAACTCAACACTCACCTGGGAATTTTTGATTTTACATATTCCACCGGAGAATTTGGACAAATCAAAAAAGATTGTAATTATGAATATCAGTTTACTAATGAAATTATATATAGCCACAAACTGGTTGAACCCAGCACAGACATTGTGGCAAAAATTCAGGCTGTTAGCGATCAAGCATATTTTAGCGCATAAATTATTAATTAGTAATAAGAAGAAAAGTATTAATAGTATAAAAATTTGGGAACAAATCTTTAACATTATATTGGCTTAGAGGTTCCTATCCACTTTCTTTTAGGACATTCTGCAAGTGTACAAACACATTCTTAGACTAGATAGAAGATATAGAAACAATATAGATTGTTGGTTTGAGTTGGTTTATAATTATCTATAGTAGATGTTTTTATGTTTAGTTTTTACATTTTCTTTTACTTGATTAATACGGAATCTAATCTTAATGTATAATGTGGAAATTAGAAATGGAACTGAACATTGGAAGCAATTTTGTACATAATGTATATAGTGTGTGAATTGTATTATGGTTTTGAAAAACAATAAAAATGATTATTGAAAAAAAAAATACCAAATCACCTATGTATCTGAAATAGAGCTTGACATGATTTTTGAAAAACAATTTATTATAAATACATTCCTTTTCCACTAAACCCATAAAAATATTAGCATACATGGGTGCAAATGGTGCACCCATGGCTGTATCTTGAATCTGGTGAAAAACTTGATCTTCAAAGAAAAAATAATTATTCTCTAGGCAAAATTTCACCAAATCTAATATATAATGTGTAAAAGGAGCATTACCCATCTGAAGCAATATTGCCTCCAATCCAAAAGCATGTTGGATGTTGGTATATAGACTTCGTACATCTAATGTTATCCAATACATATTTTCATGCCATATAATATTTTTAATTTTATTCAAAAAATCAAATGAATCTTGTATATAAGAAGGAAGTTGTTTAGCTTCTTTCAACAAAATACCATGTAAAATAACTCCTAAATTATGCAAAAAATATTTGCAGGCTGAGACTATGGGACGTCCAGGTGGAGTAACATTATCTTTGTGAATATTTGGTAAACAATAAAAATACGCTGGACTTGTATTCTCACATGATAATTTATTCTTAACATCCTTCTCACACCAGTAACCAAGTCTACAGCCCCTTTGAATTAATGCAACATAGTTTATCTTTTCTTGTCCTATCAAATACGAGCCAGGTTTATTTCTCATATGTTAGTTATGTTGGGATATTCAATACCTGGATGCTGCTTTATAATGTCACTTTGGGGCAGAAAAGCCTTTTACCAGTATGTGGAAGCCTTGAAATTATAGGTGCAGGCCATCCTTAGTAAAGCAAAGCAAATCTGTCACACATCTCATCTCAAGCTGACACATTTTTAATTCCTGTCCTAATAGTACTCAGCCTTGATCCCCAGATAAAAAAAGAAACATTATTCTGCAATAGACTGGTGGCCTGCTGAGAATGAGCTTTAAACCATTGCACCCACTGGACATTCGGATAGACACCTGCATTCCAGAAACCCTGTAAAAGATAAGGATTGACATAAGTAAATGGAGAGATGAGTGCATTCATTATTTTTTTCTTTTTCCTGTTTGTAAAACTTAATCATATTTCCTATTATTGCAGAATTTATTAAATAAACTTTTTTCTTAATGATGTCCCAAGTACTTTAGACATGTCACTTGTTTCTTTTGTGGTATCAGTTATTCTTTCCAATTATTTGCCCACTCTTTTTTTGACCACAGACTACTCCTAATGCTTAAACCTGTTGTTCCATGAAATCTGTTTCAACAGTCTTTATTCCATTCCATAAATCATTGCAGTTCTATTCATTTAATATTAAAACTTTCCTACTCAATTTTAGCATTTCTTGTGTATGTATATATATATATATATATATATATATAATTAATTCTTAAGATACTAACACTAAATCAAGTACTTAATATTATATTCATATTCTCAAAGTTATCCTACTCTGATGAGCTAATGTTATATTCATATTCTCATTTATATCCTACCTTGACTTTTCCACTGTTGTCATATTCTTTTTATCACTGTGCTTAATCTCACTTATCAGCCACCACTGATGCATTCCTTTTTCAGTCTTTATTTTCATACCTATCCATCCATTAACTAAAACTCTTCCCTATAATTGTGTATATTGATTAAAAAAATCATTGTTCCTTTTCCAAAACCATGTGTGTAACATGTTCTATATTTGAACAAGAGTGATATCACAAACGTTGGCTGTCACAACTTGAAATATGCTAGCTTTTATCTTCCCTTGTAATACTGCCTATTATCTCCCTTATCAAAACTAACCCAGCTACTGGGGATGCACAAGCCACTGCAATTCTTCGTGCCGGTCCCAAGCCCGGATAAATGGGGAGGGTTGCGTCAGGAAGGGCATCTGGCGTAAAACATTTGCCAAATGAGATGTGAAGAAAACAATACAGATTTACATACCAGATCGGTTGAGGCCCAGGTTAACAACGACCACCACCAGTACCATTCAGCAACAGGGTGCTGGCAGAAATTGGGCTGCTTTTGGGAGAAGGAGAAGAAGAGGGGGAAGACATGCCCGAATGCAGGAAAAGAGGAGAAAGGTTAGGAGTATGGTAGTGAGGGTAGGAACTTTGAATGTTGGCAGTATGACTGATATAGGGAGAGAGCTAGCTGATATGATGGACAGAAGGAAGGTTGATATATTGTGTGTGCAAGAGACCATGTGGAAGGGAAATAAGGCCAGGTGTACTGGAGGTGGGTTCAAATTGTTCTATCATGGTGTGGATGAGAGGAGAAATGGGCTAGGGGTTATCCTGAAGGAACAGTATGCCAAGAGTGTTTTGGAGGTGAAAAGAGTGTCAGATAGAGTGATGTTTATGAAGCTGGAAATTGATTGTGTAATGATGAATGTTGTTAGTGCATATGCTCCGCATGTTGGGTGTACGATGGATGAGAAAGAAAAAGTTTGGAGTGAGTTGGATGAAGTGGTGATGACTGTACCAAAGGGTGAGAGAGTGGTGATTGGTGCAGATTTCAATGGCATGTCGGTGAAGGGAACAGAGGGGATGAGGAAGTGATGGATAGGTATGATGTTAAGGAAAGGAATGCAGATGGTCAGATGGTAGTGGATTTTTGCAAAAAGGATGGATATGGCGGTGGTGAATACGTATTTTAACAAGAGGTAGAAACATAGGGTGACATACAAGAGTGGAGGGAGATGCATACAGGTGGATTATATTCTATGCAGCAGGGCCAGTTTGAAGGAGATTGGAGACTGTAAAGTGGTGAGGGGGGAAAGTGTAGTTAGGCAGCAAAGAATGGTGGTTTGTAGAATGATATTGGTGACCAGGAAGAGGAGGAAGAGTGTGAGGGCAGCACCAAGGATCAAATGGTGGAAATTGAAAAAGGGTGATTGTGAGGTGGAGTTCAGAGAAGAGTTAAGACAGGCACTGGGTGGCAGTGAAGAACTACAGCAGAGCTAGTAAGGGAGACTTGCTAGAAAGGTGCTTGGTGTAACATCTGGACAGTGGAACAAGGAGACCTGCTGGTAGAATGAGGAAGTACAGGAGAGTATACAGAGAAAGAGGTTGGTGAAGAAGAAGTGGGATTGTCAGAGAGAGATGAAGAAAGTAGACAGGAGTATGAGGTACATGGCAAAGAGAGAGGTGGCAAAGTATAAGGTGCATGGAGAGTTGTATGAAAGGATGGATACCAAGGAGGGAGAAAAGGACCTGGACTGATTGGCTAGACAGAGGGACCGAGCTAGGAAAGATGTGCAGCAGGTAAGGGTGATAAAGGATAATGAGGGAAACATACTTACAAGTGAGAAGAGTATGTTGAACTGATGGAAAGAGTACTTTGAGGGGCTAATGAATGAAGAGAATGAGAGAGAGAGAGAAGGTTGGATGATGTGGGGATAGTGAATCAAGAAGTGCAACGGATTAGCAAGAGGAAGTAAGGATAGCAATGAAGAGGATGAAGAATGGAAAGGCTGTTGGTTCAGATGACATACCTGCGGAAGCTTGGAGGTGTTTAGGGAAAATGGCAGTGGAATTTTTAACCAGATTGTTTATTGAAATCTTGGAAAGTGAGAGGATCCCTGAGGAATGTAGAAAAAGTGTTTTGGTAACGATTTTTAAGAATAAGGGTGATGTGCACAGCTGTAGTAACTACAGAGGGATAAAACTGATCAGTCACACCATGAAATTATGGGAAAGAGTAGTAGAAGCTAGGTTAAGAAGGGAGGTGATGATTAGTGATCAGCCGTATGGTTTCATGCCAGGAAAGAGCACTACAGATGCGATGTTTGCTCTGAGAGTGTTGATGGAGAAGTACAGAGAAAGTCAGAAGGAGTTGCATTGTGTCTTTGTGGACTTAGAGAAAGCATATGACAGGGTGCCTAGAGAGGAGTTGTAGTATTGTTCAAGGAAGTCTGGAGTGGCAGAGAAGTATGTAAGAGTGGTACAGGATATGTACAATGGTAGTGTGACAGTGGTGAGATCTGCAGTGGGAGTGAGATATGTTTAAGGTGTAGGTGGGATTACATCAAGGATCAGCTCTGAGCCCTTTCTTATTTGCAGTGGTGATGGACAGGTTGACAGACGAGATCAGAGATGGGTCTCCGTGGACTATGATGTTTGCAGATGACATTGTGATATGTAGTGAGAGTAGGGAACAGGTTGAGGAGGCCCTGGAGAGGTGGAGATATGCTCTAGAGAGGAGAGGAATGAAGGTCAGTAGGACTAAGACAGTATATATGTGTGCAAATGGGGAGGGTGCAGGGAGTAGAGTTGGCAAATGTGGATGAGTTTAAATACTTGGGATCAACAGTTCAGAGTAATGGCGAGTGTGGAAGAGAGGTGAAGAAGAGTCCAGGCAGGGTGGACTGGATGGAGAAGAGTGTCAGGAGTGATTTGTGACAGACGAGTACCAGTAAGAGTGAAGGGAAGGTCTACAAGAGGGTAGTGAGACCAGCTATGTTATATGGGTTGCAGACAGTGGCACTGACAAAAAGGCAGGAGTCAAAGCTGGATGTGGCAGAGTTAAAGATGTTAAGATTTGCACTGGATGGGATGAGGGTAGACAGGATTAGGAATAAGCATATTAAAAGGTCAGCCCAGGATGGACGGTTTGGAGACGAAGCCAGAGAGGTGAGATTGCATTGATTTGGACTTGTGCTGAGGAGGGATGCTGAGTATATTGGGAAAAAGATGCTAAGGATGAAGCTGCCAGGTAAGAGGAAAAGAGGAAGGCCTAAGATAAGGTTTATGGATGTGGTGAGAAAGTACGTGCAGGTGGTTGTTGTGAGAGCAAGATGCAGAGGACAGGAAGAAATGGAAACAGTTGATCCCACTGTGGCGACCTCTAATGGGAACAGCCGAAAGAAGAAGAAGATCTCCCTTACTAAAACTAATGCTTCTTTCACCTTTTTCTCTGTAATACCAGATACCTTGACACACAAGTTCTTTCACAGTTTTAGAATTCTTAATTGCATTACCTTCATCAACATTTTGAAACTACATTAGAGAATGGTTTTGGCATAAAATTCTTCAAGACTTCCTTTTTTCAAATACACATAATTAGAGATGTGATAATAACAAACTCTTTGTGATAGCCCTGGATACAGAGTTAGAGTTCTCTTCACCATTTGCCCACCATGTGACCCTAAGCAAGTTAACTAATCATACAGTGCTCTATGGACAACACTTGTAACCTGTAGTCAACCAGTTAAGACATATATAAAATAGATACATTTACAGATTTTTCATGCATAAGTCCTTATGCCATCAACTCATTGCATAGATGTACAATGTGTCTGTTTTTACCATTTAGCATTATTTTAAAACTTGTAATCAAGGCCATTGCCCACAGAAGTTCATTAATACATTTAAAAAAAAAGCTATCTGATGTTTCCACTGTAATGTCTTTCTTATTTACTTTTAGTTTACTTTATCCATTTTCTTAAAAAAACTGTTTTCTATAGCTTTCGTTTCTTCACCTGTATATTTTTTCTTATATATGTATTTAAAGTTTTTGCGAATTGTTCATGAATTACCTTTAAATTACAGTTTTCATGAGTCTTTACTTTTCCCCAGTAGTGGGCTAACATCTTCATTCTTGCCTTTTGGGAAAAATGCTTCCTTTTTATCAGATTTTATCTCTTCCTTACATTTTCATGTATAGTTTTCAATTACATATTAGAAACATGAAAGATCTAAAATGCGAATGTATGTACGACGACACATAAAGGTTGATTTACATACACAGCAAAATACGTAAACGGCAAAAATCAAAACCCAAATGTGTTTCCGAGCCAGCAGCATGGTGGTGGAGATAAGGAAATATATCCTTTTCCCCACTGCAGTGTGGGCTTGGAGTTGGTATATTTAAGAAGGGGGGTGTGGGGGGTGCAAGGGGGCTTGCCCCCCCCAGCATAAGCGTTTTAATGTATTTTTTTTTATTTTGTACTTACCAATGTGGCGCATTTTGCTGACGAAACACGTTTGGCATTTTGATTTTCGCCGTTTTCATGTTTTGCTGTGTATGTACATCGACCTTTATGTGTCGATGTACATACATTCACGTTTTAGATCTTTTGGGGTTTTAATATAGTCCCATAGTTTTCTTTCCTTTCTGAAATATTCTATCCCATTATTCTCTACCATCTACTCAGATTCTCTTTAAAAAAAATGCATTTTTTTCTTGTATCATTGCCTTTTCTACCCTTAAACCTTTTATACTTCTTGAAAACCAACAACCACTAAGTCCAACTTTCAAAAAGTTCTCATTAATTTATGGCAGACCACAATTGTTTCAATTCTTCCTTATTTTTATATGTACACATTCTCTTCCTAGTCACACAAGATATAAAAATGTATAAATAAATAAATTATGAGGTATTGAGAAATGCAAACAAAAGAGAGATATTTTAGAAACTGATACAAAATGAAAGAAAAAGAAAAAAACAGAAGGCTATATTAAAAAAAGAGTTGGTGTCAGTGTGCCTGTCCTGATTCCAAAATACTTGATCTCAGTGTAAGACTTACTTCAGTGTAAGCCCTATGTATAAACAGGCTTACTATGATGACCATATTGTAAAAGACCTGCTCTCTGGTAAATGGTCACTTACACTGAGAGAAAGTCTTTTGGAAAATAGGTATTTAAAAGAAATTGATGACTGAATGTTATCACTATCAATGGATTATTTATGTTAAAAACACTTATTTAAATCATTATACAAAAGAAAACATACCATATTAACATGTTTACAATAACAAACATTATTCATCACATATATTCTTCTGTAGAACTTCCTTTAAATCTCATCCCTCCTCCAAAATATTTATCTGCATGTATTATTCACACAATTTCAATTTTTTCTATGTTATCTGCTCCTACCCTTTTTGAAAGATCCCACTTCTGATTTTTTTAATCTCTTTTACAATATCCAGTACTTCTAACACTGTTGTTTAGATTTTAATTTCCATTTCTAGCTTTTTTGGCAGCCAACAGAACTAAACATAAGGCCTTACTACGTCTAGGAATTTCAAATCCTGTATCCAAGCACAAGAGAAATTATTTCCCCCGATAATTCTGACAGAGTACTCTGTAGGGATTTTTTAATATCACAACTTAATACAATCCCAGAAAAACATGTCCCTAGTAATTTATTTCTTCACCATCACACCTGCAACAATACCTACCTGAGAAAAATGTTATTTGAATTCTGCTTCAGGTATAAACATACCTATGCAAATATCCAGGCAAAATTTCTAAACCTTCTGGATTTTGTTGCACATGTTCTCCCATTGTTCTCTTGTAAATTGCTTTTCCAGTATGTTGTCAATTTTTTTCTAACTTCCTCTGATTGATTCATATAGCTATCAGTAAAACATTGAAGGTTAATGTAGTGTCAACCAGTTGCAATAAAACATCCAGTTGCAGTAAAAACGAATCAGTTACTCTAAAATATCACCAATGAATAATATCAAATAAATATATTTAAGAGCCACAATAAAAACGCTTGACCATCTTTGTCCCTCCAAGCATGGGCATTCACCAGAACTATTAAACTAGTTAAGTAAAACATTTTTAGAATTTATTCAAATGTGTCAAATTTGTCAAAATGTTGACTTCCTACCTGAAGTTCATGACGTTGGAGCACATTCTAGCTACTCTGAGTTCCCCCATAATTTTTTTTTTTTATGTATTAAGGATGGCAGCTATTGTACTTTAACTGTTTGAAAATGTAGCCTTTCTAAAATTTTTCAAACCAATACATCCATTGTGTGTTTCTTTAAAAATCATCATCTCCAAATAATTTATTTAATCAACACAATGAACATGTGTAAACTTGAGAAAGGCAGTTTTGTTACTGATGTGAAGAAAAAATCATTTATGAATGACCACTGATCTTTCCATAGTATAAAATATTGTCCAAAAAACACAGGTATATGTACAAAGGGGACAGAACAGAGGAGAGGGAGGAATTGGAAAAAAAGAACAACCAGAACAGGTAGGGAATTTGAGTAATACAACTTTCATGGATATTATTGGATCAACACACAAGGGTAGAGTTTTTACCTATCAAGGTTTCCTCAATTTTTAACTATACAGACCTGAATATTGATAAGAATGTTTTTTTTTTTTACTTTTTAAAAAAGTGTTTAAGTTTGTACCCTATGGGAAAGTTGATACAGCAGATATTCTTAACAAAATAAAACTTTATACTAGAAAAGTGAATTTTCAGGTTTTATGTTTAAAGAGCAAGGTGCAAGGTCCAATGGTGTTCCCAATATGTCTGGGTCATTAAAGAAAAAAGGTACATTCATCCTACCACTCCACCCCACTGTAGCTACCTTTGAAAAAAATTGCAGTAATGAATGACTTCTCAAAGGAATAGATTTTTACAACTTTAACTAAGGAAGAAAGGAACCTTATGAAATTAATTCAAGAATGATTCTTCACTTAGGATCATAAAGCCAGATAAGGGTGGGTGAATTGTTGTAGCAGACAACATGGATTACATTGGACAGATATTTAATCTTCTCCATGATACTGAGAGATGCAAAACAGTGTTCATGAATGAAATTAATGTAGTACACACAACAAAAATAGAATTATTTTTGGAAGATTCTTTATTACAAGGGCAACCACAGGGGGTCCTCAACAGTTCCTGGTCAATAAACATCCTTTCACTCCAGTAGCATTTGGCACACCTAAGATTCGTAAAAATATACATTACCCATCCTTATCATTTAACATTGGCAGCTCATAAGTCTATGACTTCCCCCCTTAGTGTGTTTATTGACCATATTTTAAAGAATTATTTGAACCCACTGGAACACATACTTTAATTTTAAGATAAAAAATCCCAGGAATCCTAAACATAACTATTTCAGTAGATCTTATACTGTAGTTTTTTCAACAGTGAATGTGGTGGATCTTTTCACCTCCATTCCCACAGGGAAGGGTTAGAGTTATTCTATGTGGTCATTCTTGAGCTTTCAAATTTAGACACCTCACTTATTAATTTTGTCATGGAAGTGATGGAAATCATTTGATGTGATAATTTTATTTCCTTGAATGGGAGTTTTTTTAGCAGGAGAAAGGAGGTGCCACGGGAGTGAGTTGTGTTCCTGTACATGTAAATGAATGATATACAACTGGGAAACGAGCTGTTTTAAATTCTACGTTTAAGGATTTCTGCTACACATACCTAAGTTTTTATGGATGATATTTTTATACTATGGAAATATCAGGGATCACACATAGATGAATTTTTACTTCACATGAATAATACAACCCCTCCCTTTTCAAGTTTATGCAAGTTCATTATGTTGATCAGATAGATTATTTGGACATGATGATTTTTAAAGACACAAACATTGGATGTTTTGGTTCAAAAGTTACTTAGAGTACAATAATTGCTATTCTTGGTTTAGAAAAACATTTTTAAGGGGCAACTTGTTAGAGTAGGTAGAATGTGTTCCAGTGTCATGAACTTCAGGTCAGAAGTCAACATTTTGAAAAATACTTTTCAGGAAAGGGGGTACCCCTCAAAATTATTGTCAAAAATTAGTGATAAAATATTGAGAGGATGGGGTATCAAATATAAACCTTTGTTAGGTTTGGAGGTTTCAGATATTTCACCTATTAAGCAAAATAATGCAACTAAATAAATTCTTTTTTCTAACTCAATGGTGATTCCCTTTAGTTTCTATTCAAAGGAAATTAAAAATATTGTAGTAAAAAATGTGTGTGCACTTAGGGGGATACATAGATAATTACAATTTTGGGTGAAACCTCTAATTTTGTTTAAGATGCGGAGGAAAAAAAGTACTTATTGAAACACCCCTGAACACATTTTTCTAACTATAACAACAAGGGTATTAGGTGGTGTGGTGCATGTAACCACTGCAGATACATTTTAGAACAGTACAGCATTACTTTGGGACCACCCCCTTTTGAGATTGTTTTGGGTGATGGTAACTGTGCCACTAAAGGGTTAGTTTACCTTGCCGTTTGCATTCAATATAATAAGTTTTATGTGGGAAAAAATGAGAGGCAACTCCACAACAGGATATAGGAAGACATCTACACAACAGCTAAGGGTAACATCAATAATTCCCTGTATAAGCACAAACTTAGTTGCCATTCCTTTACCAAATTTTCATTTGGTATCCTGGAAATTGTCCCCAAATCCCCAAGAGGAGTTGCATGGAAAACTGAAATTGAGAAAAAGGAATTAATCTGGCAGCTTAGATTAAATGTGGTGTCAAAACCAGTGTTAAATGAGCATATTTCAATAACACCTATTTTTAATAAATTATAAATCAGCTGCCCTGGTTTTAATCAAACTACAAGTGTTTTTTTTTTCACAGCATTTTTAATGCATGTACATTTTTTTGATAAATGACAAATATTTATATACTTTTTATCATGTTTCTTATTATGTATACTATGTACAGGACTAGAATGAGGTTTTATATTCTGGTTCTTCAATAGTTACTTAGTTTGTATCATATGGCCATTTAAGTAAATTATAGAAAGGTTTTACTTAATTTATGGGTTTTGATGAAGTCCATTGCTTAGAGAGACTAAAGCAGTCAACTGTTTATATGCTGTTTTTATTGCGGCTCTTAAAAACATTTATTTGGTATTGTTCTTTGGTGGTGTTTGTATTACAGTAAATGGTTTATTTTTACTGCAACTGGATGTTTTATTGCATCTGGAGCATCTTGGCTGACACTATGTGAGCCTTTGGTGTGTTTACTTGTATTTTATATTGGCTGTTTTATTCGTATAGATATCATGCAATATTTTATAAGCCCTACTAACTATCCCCTTTTTAACAGCAGCTTTTGCTCTAGATTTGACTAAACAAATCTACAAGATCAGATCTTTCACTTCGGACTCTGTCATTATTCTTTGCGTGTACTCTGAAATCACTTCCTGATAGGGAAGACAGTCTTTAACCTGCAGTCCAAACTTCTTCTTGACCTCTTCCCACTGTATTACCTTTCATTCTGCAGTTGTTTGCTCCCAGTATATTGGTTCATTTGCCAGATTTCTCAAGTAAATTCCAGCCCCCATCCTTGCCTATCTTCTATACCTCTACTTGCAGGCATACTTATTGCCAAATCTCCTTTCTCCATTCACGTGGTGGCTTTGCTACTGTTACTATTGCCATTGTTTGTTTTGCTTTGTTTGGCTTTGTTTGGCTTTGCTATTGTTAATATTTTCTGCAACTTTACGAATGTAATATTCTGTATAGTGGTTATTACTCTCTAAGTATCTCCATCAAAAGCCTATTCTCTTGATTTCTTGAACCCTCCATTCATCATCCACTTACAATTGAAATATTCTGTTTATGCTATGTATACCAGCTTTAATTTCACACCTCTAAAAATATCCCTTAAAATCAGGTCATCCTAAAGCACATTGCTGTATTGGAAGGATCTGCCTAGTCCCACTTAACTCTTGTCCTTTTTCCATCCCAGATGAAATCCTCAGCTATTTATTAATTATCCCATTTCCTCCAGTTGATGAAATATGACTGACCTGTATGGAAAAATAAGGGACTAAAACATTTTCACTGCTTGTATCCTGCCATCAATCTCCATAAACAAGAGCTTCAAGTTTCTCAGTTTTTTTTTTTTATTTTTTTTGTTTAGTCTCTTCCTACAAATCTTTAGCTGCCATAAGAGAAGTGTTTTAATTCACTCACCCTAAATACTTTATCTTATCATGTTGTCATAAATATTGGCATTGCTAAACCAAGCCATGAGTGGATACATAATTTACTGCTATAGCCTTCATTTTATTTTCATTAATTTTACATACTGAAGACTTGAAACTGTTAAAATGTTCTAAAACTCTAATATGTCATTTTCTGGGTTTATCTTGCACAAAATTATATCATTTTCAAATAAAGCCAGCTTTTCTTAATTAACAAGCGATTCTCAGCTGGCTCGCCTTCTGTGTGGAGTCTGCATGTTCTCCCCACGGTCGAGCAATGTTTAAAGACATGCAGGTAGGTAGGTGTGTGTGTGAATGGGTGTGCCTTCTTTGAAGGTTGGGCATCAGGCTGGCACCTTGGCACCGTAAAAATCCACTGCCAATCATTAGCGGACCAGAGTTTTGCTGTGGTGAACCCTAAGCGGGAAAAGCCGAAATACATCAGTTTTCTTAATTAACACGCTAACCATAGTCTTGAATTTCTGAATCCTTTCTTTTCTTAGATAATGACTCAAAATATAAAGAAAATAAAGGAGAAAAAGAACAACCTGCCTGGGTTCTCTTTCCAAACTAAACTTTTCAGTGAGGAAATCCCCAACTTAATTTATGCCTCTGATCCTTTAAACATTGTCCAAATTAATCTAATTATTGCATCAGGAAATCAAAATGCTTCCATTGCCTTGCTCATACAATCCCAGCTTACCCTGGCAAATGCTTTATCTGCATGAACACCTACCGACAGAGCCATTTGCTTACATTCTGATTCCCTCTGGATAATCATTGTTCTTTTAATGTTGTGAAATGTTTGCCTTTCCCCTCCAAAACCATATTGATCCATATCTATCAATTTTGTCAACATGTTTACATTCTTTCAGTTAGTATAGACATAGAAACTTTACATTCATGGTTTAAAATTGAAATAGATTTATATGAGACTAGATCTGATGGGTATTTATATCCACCACAGATTTCTTCCAAGAAGCTGGTGCTCCTCCTTTTAAAATACTATTGAGCAAAATTGGCCAGATCTTTATCACTTTCTTCCATCTTAATTTCAAGACTTCCACAAGAATATCATTTGTTTCTGAAGACTTCCCTGCAGATTGATTATTTATCGCCAATTTTATCTCATTGTTTTCTATATTACCTATCAGTTTTTGAGCCTCGGCTTTCTCTAATCTTGCCATAATTAAGTATTTCATAAATATTTCCATTTGTGCTCTATCTTGGTTTTCAGATAAAAAAATAGCTTCTCAACAGCAATGTCTATAAACATATGCATATTATCCATACACTCCATTATTCTCCGTTTAGCATTCTGTAGTTGGCTCTCTTTTTGTTCTATGAGATTACTCATATTCTGCTATACTTTCCCTTTGTCAAACACCATAAATAATTCCTATTACTTCTTAATCATGTATCTCTTATTGTTATCCTATTTTTTAAACTTTATTTTCATTTCATCTCACTCATTGGCTATTCCTACTGAAGAAATATATATCTCCCTAATAACGTGAATAATTTCTAACACACATTCCTTAAATTTCTCACTTTTCAACAGGTATTTATTTTTTTTATTTTATATTTGTTTACCGGAATAGTCCGACTGGACACACATCCATTTATAGTGAAGGCCCGGGTAGAAAAGCTACACAATTAGATTATAAACATGATAATACAAACAATCATAAAACAGTGATAATTGAAGTAAGTACAGGCATAAAAAATCTTATACAATCCAGTCTAAATAATAAACAATACATCAGCAGTATGTGAGTAAATATTTGAAGAGAGAGAGTCTCATACATCAAAGCTTTAATATCGATTAGTGAGACAGGTTAAAAGAATAAAATAAATATTATTAGACATGACATATTATGCAATTTCAAGTTGACAGTAAGATACCTAACTGTATATATACAGTAGAGACAGCAGGAAGGTGTAAAGTGTGCTGAGACTGTGTAGGCGGTAAAACATCAGTTTATTTTATTTATTTATTTATTTATTTATGTATTTTATTTTACATTTGTTAACCGGGAAGGTCCGACTGGATGCATGTCCATTTTCAGCGGAGGCCCGGGGAGAAAAGCTCCATAAAGTAAAAAATAAACATTAATTACATACAGATTCATACAGAAAATATACATTAACAAGGACAATATTTTTGATACATTTTTCAACAGGGTGAATTAGATACAATTATAATGCAATAATATTTCTGTAAGTTGTTACAGGATCCTTACAGTTATAGAGTGCATAAAAGCAGAGAGGAGTTTGATTTCTATAGTTTCTCATTTTTACTTCATTACACTACATTTTTATTTTAATTTTTACCAGTGTTCAACCTGAAATAGTTACTGGATGTGTGTCAATGCTCTCAATTAAATGCACATGTTCTGATAAATGCAAGTTATATCTAGTGAAGCCCAGTTATTTTACCTTGGTGAATAATATTTAAATTATTTCCATGTTTGTACTGCTGAATTCACATCTTACATACCAAGTATGTTAATAAATTTCTTTAAAAATCTATTTTTTTGTTATATTTCCCTTCTAGGTCTCCTGATACGTATTCATGATTGCAAAGCAAGTTCCAGTACCCAACAATAAGAAATATTCCCTGCTGAAAGCAGATTTCTCCCAAAATTTTCTTAAGGTCCATAATAGTATTTCTTGGACTATTAATATATGCCACTATAATCTTATTTTCTTGCCCACACCCCCCTTAATACCACAAATCTACAATTATTGCCGTTTTTTCCTTTTTCTAGCTCTATTGGTGCCCCTAAAGCAATCACTGTTAATACTCCCCCTTTCCTTTGTTGCTGATATTCTTCTAAATATCCATTCTGAAATCCTTTTTATGTCAAATTCACATCCAAATGTTTAACATGCAGAATTGTTATTTGCAATCTGCAGTTCTTAATATACTTTAGTACTCCTTCCTTTTTTCCTATACCTGTAGCGCCATTTAAATTACAAGATATTATGGATAGATTAGCCATCATGATCACAAAATGCTATTGCTCCCCCAGCTTTTTGAATGTGTATTTGTGACTTTTGTTTTACCTACATATACTAATGTTTGGCAGGATCATTTTTATACAGCTGTTTTTCTCATCTACATTTTAAGCTATGTCACATTTTTCAACAGAGAACTAATTTTTTACAACATTCCTATTCCATATAAACTTAGAACAAACACAAATTATGTAAATTATTAACAAATGCAGTTTAACCCATGGGATAGGTACAATTGTCCCAAATCAAATGCTGTTCTCATGGGCATAACTTAATCTAGCATTAAGATTACCCAAGCTAGAGTGCTTATGACAGCATGTGTTCTCACTCACACTAATTACTATCTGTCCTTTTCTTGTCTATATTCTCAGATGTTGAAAAACACTTTGCTTTCAGAAAACATTACTTTTTTTAGCCCTAAAATGTTCACTGGGTATCTTTAAACTAGAAGCAAAAGTCCAGTGAAAAAAAACACCTGACACATAGAAATAAAATCCAAATGGATAAACTAATAAACCGCACTCCGAGGAAATAACACCACAGAAATAGAAATCTGGAATGGCTACAAGGCAGCAAAAATCCCCACAATATGGAAGGAAACCACAATATTTGCATCCACTCTGTTTAATAACCGCTTTCATCAGAATAAAACTCAAGCAAAAAAAAAACACTCCTTTAAAAAACACTTTGATTACATTCAGTTAACACTTAATTGGATAGCAATAAAACATTTAAAGTGACCAACTACAATTTTTTAACATATATCCTCCTGTTTCTTAAAAAACATTTAATATTGACAGCATTGTTGAGTCCGGGGTTTCTGTCAGCTCTTAACTTAATCTGCCAAAATGTCTTTGTTCCAGAAAACTCTCCCCGTCCTAAATCTAAATGTTCTTGTTCAATAACAGAAGAGAGAAACTTTTTTGAAATTAATACAACTCAAGGTGTGCTTGTATAAGGTACTCTTAATATAATATTGGTGTTCTTTAATTCGTTCTAACAACCGCCTGGTTGTCATCCCTATATAAAAAGCTGAAAACCTGAACATACACCAATATATACTACTCCCCTAGTCTGACAACTAAACCTTTCAGTTAAACTAATGGTATAAATGATCATTTAACATAATAAAGGTTCCTTCTAAAATATACCGACACATACGACAGTGTTCACATTTGAACATCCCTTTTGGTTTACTAGTGTCTATACTACTAATAAATGTGGTATTATCTTTCTTCAAAATATTTTTCAAATTATAACCATTAGTGTAAACAAACTTGGGAATACTTCCCACTGTATTATATAGTTCTATATTCCCTTGTAAAACTTTACAGTCGTTTGTGATAATAGAATGTATATCACCACCTTCTATAGTCATGTCTAAACTAAGGGCCAATCTTTTATCCTGAGACCTACTACAATCTAAATTTGTATTCCTGTGCTTATTACTAATAAAAACATGTCTTAATATGGCAGGAAAAAGGCCTGTCTTTTGTTCCTAATTTCATTCTCAAACTGTCTCAAAAGCTTATCATCGTACCCTCTACTGATAAATAATTTAATAATCAATTTAAATTCTTCTTCCAACTCTAAATCATCAGTAGTCATATGGCTGGTCCTAATATATTGTCCACTAGACAGGTTTGTTTTCATAAACGAAGGGTGATTGCTAGTGTAATGCAAATAGCTATTGTAAAGTTACCTTCCTATGAATTTTACTATGAAATTCCAACCTGCTATCATTCCACATTAATGTAACATCTAAAAAATTAACCATTTGGCCAACCTCTCCTAATGTAAATTTCAAAAGGACAGACCTCTCATTTAATTTGTTAAAAAGATTTTCACATTCAGCTTGACTACCTTCCAATACAAAAAAACAGATCTACAAAGTGCCTATAAAAGCCCTTAAAAGAGTCGAAAATTTTTCAGAACTGTGTACTCCCACCATCCTAAAACAATGTTAGCAAAAGAAAGTGGGAATTGGGACCCCATAGCCACACCTCTAAGTTGTTTATAAAATTGCTTGTTAAATATAAAATTATTGTACAGTAAAGCATCAACCTACAATAAAAATTAATTTGTTCAATGATGTGATAATAATAAATATTGTGGTTTCTTCCATATTGTGTGGATTTTTGCTGCTTTCTAGCCATTCAAAAATCCAAACAGACTTTCATTTCACTGAACTGTTGCTTCTATTTGGACTTTTGGTTGTCTCAGTGAAGGTTAACCTTAGTGCTAGTCCTTTCTACTACTTGTATCTTTAAATAAAACTAAATTATGCATTGATCTATTAAATATGTTAAAACATTAAGCCTGCTGGGCAGGCTCCTGTCTCTTATTCACTTCCCATAATTTCAAAGTTTATTTTTCCTCTGAACTGCTTGTCATTGTACCTTTAAATTTTGAATTCCCCTCAACAAAGTATTTCAAGATTAATAGCTCACACCTGCAGACAGCCAGTCCCCATAAAAAGGTAGTCCACAATGACAAAAATGCATATAACACTTTGCAGATATTTGAAGGAATCTTTGTAAATTTCATTCAGAACAGAATGTACTGAATTCAGTTGGCTAACTGCCTTCAGCTGCAGACTTCTTGTCTATTAGCAAGAACATCGGCTAATGAAAAAAGAGAATATGTTTGTAGATGCAAGAATATTGGCATTTTTCATGGGTTTCATATTTTTTCTTTTTTTTTTTCAAGCCTATTTGCTAACACAAAATACTCATTCAGTGTTTAAACCAAGGACATTAATCTAGACATCCACACTTGTAAAAACAAGGGATATCATCTTAGTTCTACATACAATAGAATAGAATCAATGCAATTTTACACCCCATCCCTACAATCCTGATCACATTCTATTAACTTAGCCTAGCTTCAGTTCAGACTTTCTTCTCGTTTATACAGTAAAATCTATATTTCTTACAACTGAAAAAGTACTTGTTTACTTCATTGCCTTTAACACATAAACTGGTCACTGAAAAGACTATGCCCACACCTTTAAAATACCTCTGGCTGTACACTAAACAAAACTGCTTTACAATATAACATGCAGTTTATATAATTAAATGTTTTATATAGATACGAAGAAGAATAAATGTTTTGCTGACAGATACTTATTTTCCATTTCTGTCCTTCTAAATGTTAAAGGCATAATGTGGAGTATATACTTTACTGTCCATCCATAAGTCTAAGTCAATAAACTTCCAGGCTTTTGCAAAGCCATATTTCACCAGTGTGACTGATGCTTTATAATCTCACAATTATGGAGTAATTTGAGTGTTGCTGGTCTTTTTCCTGATCATCTCCATCTCCTTACTGTAGACTTTGGTTCAGGTCCAAGGTACTCCTAATTCTTCTAGGCAATTCCTAATCTTTTTTTCTGTCTCTCAAAACCTTTCCTTTGGAATGTTGGAAAAGGTTTCACTGGCAAAGTCCCTCTGTGGACTTTACCATCTGGATTTTGAGAAGCAGCGCCCTCTTCTGCTTGTAGCTTTATCATGGCCAAATTTGAAGCATAAACTTGATGTGCCCTTTTAATTAACAAACCCTGCTGAGAAACAACAATCCAGTTACCTACTTGTGCTTTCATAAAATTAATATAGTCTGTTGCTTCCCGTTTCTCTGGTACAACTTTTTTCTCTTTGGGCTATGTCTTCTAACTCTACTACTTTTTGAAAAGCTCTTCTTCAAAAGTCTCATACTCAACCAGCACTGAGGGCTTGCTCCCTAGTGATAGTTGGGGGGAGGGGTTATATGCTTTACAGCCTTATAGCTTAATGATATAATCTAAAATTAACCCATTTGTATACTATTATTAACATTTACCCTGATTAAGGACTTGTTTTTTAAACAATTCCAGTACTGTCAACATGTTTGCTACTCTAGCTGTATTTTTTAGACAAAGATAGCACTGATCCATAGTATCCTGATAACATATTTGCTTTCTACTTCCTGCTGTTATGATTATAGCATGCTTAATCCTTCTCACAAAATGTTAAGCTCTCAGCTCCTACAGACTCTTTTTTTAAACATTGGACAATGTATTATTTGTATTCATGCTATTCAAAAAAGTGTATACCAGACAGATTAAAGTTTGCATCCATAATATAACTTTATGATGGAATACTACCTTCTACAGGTAAAGAAACATTAAACATGAATATTTATGCTACAGTTCACAATACTCCCACCTGCACAGCTGTTACAATTACTACATTGTTTTCTTTTAACACAAATATATCTCCTTCTCTACCTTTCCCAGTACATTCATTAAATGTTCCTCTGAGTTCTTCCAAAACTCACAAAGAGCAAGGAAATGTCCTTGGTGCGCTGGTCTAATCTTCCCCAGACTGCATAAATACTATCAGGCTTAATCCAAAAAAGAGACTATGGCTACTAGACAAACTTGGTCAACAAAAATAAATAATTTAACTATAATGGCACAAATACCAAGGCTTTAAATTGCTCCCTTCAGTTTTCTGCTAGCCAAGCCACCCCTTTCTCAACAGCTTCAGTCCAATACACATATTTATTGTTTAACCTATGGAAAACTAGAAGCTAAAACAGTGCTTCAGGAAAACAAATCGCTTGTTTTTAAGAACCCTAAAAAGATCACTAAAGCAGTTGTGAGTTTACTATTATTTGGACCTTTATGTTATTATTGCAAAAATATACTGTTTTCAGCAAACTAGGTGCAACAATATCTTCAAATTTATTTGTATCTGATTGCATACATCCATACTTCAAATTTGACAATATAACTGTAAACCATGATGGAAATCTCTTTTAGTTTTAATCAACATCTAGAAATACATGCATTTAACATTTCTTAGGAGAATCAGTAAGATTACATTTTTCTCTCTTTCCCAGCACATATCGTGCCATGAACTTTATTGCTACTTTTTCACTGTTTGATCCGCCAAATGGTTTTACAGTTTATTTCAAACAGTAAGTCCCATATGAGTGAGCTAGGAATGACAGATATTGTATTTAAAGCAAGCCAGCTACTCTGCCTTAGGTAATCAGTTACACTGCAGCTGGCAGCCATCATTAGGTCAAACTAGAAGCAGACATTTTAGGAAACTCACAAATCATAGCCACTGCCTGTAATTTAAAGCATTTGTCTGCAGGCCTGCACTGTTTGCATATAATAAAATGCACCTATATCACCTTACTCTCACAAATGAATGATATACTCCTAGCCTTTAAGGAACAAATTCTCACTTTGATATGAAGTAAGTATACTGAGGACAGTACAAAATCAGAGGGATGTGCAACATAATGAATGTCACATACTGCTGCTCTAGAATAGACTCTCCAGCCACATAAAACAAAGTTCATCCCATGATCATATTCAAGTGCAACTTATTGCTTTGTCCATAATCAGTATAATTGCTTATCAAGACTCGATCTTACAGAAACATGTTTTGCTGTCTTCTGAGTGTATGTTATACTTAACTGTCCATTTAGTCAATTTATAGAAATTATTGCTTAGCTGAGTTTTCAAGTTTAGTGCATTTTGCAATTGTGTGACTATTGTGGGACCTTAAACTTAGTATATATAAGTAAAGAGGCACCTAAAAAGCTTTTTCCTCGACATCTAGGGGTATGATAGGTGCAGTCTTCACTTATACATTATTTTCTTTGTGAAAAAGCTCTTTCCTCAACATCTAGGGGTATGATAGGTGCAGTCTTCACTTATACATTATTTTCTTTGTGTTGTATTAGATATTTAACATTTTAATACAGTATATATGAAATTGTGTTTATGATTGTTCTTATAAGTAATGTCAGTAGTGTGCATTTAACTTTGAGTTGTAATAAAAGATTTTGCATTTAGCATTCCAGTTTCTTAAAGTTATTGATTTAAATATTTTATTTAATTATTTGCAGTTTGAACATTTCTGTTTATTTCTGAAATGTTTGTCTTAAGTGTAGTACAGTAGGTTTTTTTTGTAGTTTGGGTTTTAGATGAACTGGTACTTCCTCATGTGTTTTTGATGGAATTTTTGACAAATGAGGTTTGGTAACAAACCAAGTTGTCCTGGGACATCTTCAGAAGGGGTTAGGCTGATATATTAATGGGAGTTAAGTGGGTAGGGGAGGTGAAAGGGTTAAATGGAGGGAGGGATGATTGGGAGGAAATGGGATAAAGGTGGGGAGGGGCTTAAGGGGTTTAGACAAGTGTAGCTGGGTAAGTAATCACATTTTGGCTTGAACTTGTTTTTGATGGAATTTTTGACAATCAAAATTTCTATAGTTTTGTTTCTATGCTTCAGTACTGACTCCACTTATGTAATACTAATGCAGTTTTCCAACTGGCAGAACCTGAAGTTTCCTACTTACAAGTGCTAGCCTCCCATTTCAATGTTTCTGCATGGTGAAATATTAAGACATTTTTACAAACCTACAATCCAAACTTATCTTTATGAGAATCATGTTGGCTATTTAGGTCTATTAAAAGAGAAAAGTTTACGTTTTGTTCATGATTATTAACACCCTTCTCCATACAGCGACAGTTTTGGTCACAGCTCCCTAGCTGCATATGTGACTATCCTGGCAATGGGAATGGAAGTAGTGTCATGTTTAGACCAAACAATATTGCTGTCACTAAATACAGATATTCAAAAATGAATAGTGATAGATAGCATACAAATTTAGCTACTGCTAATTTAGTGTATTAAGTTCTTATGCTGTTATTAATGGCCGAAAGTCCAATTTCCTCCCTGAAAACTATAGATATGGCAAGTAGCTTTTACAGATATGGTGCATTTGTTCAGATAAGTCACAATGAAAATGTAATCTGAATAAAATAAAAGGATACATTGAAAGTCAGGTGAAAATATCATCTAAGCATATTCAGCTATTTATTTTTGTCTAAGTAGATTAAATTCTAAACTCATATTAGAGCACTTCCTAGGCATACAGATGATTTGCAAATTAGCATCAGGGTTACTATTTGCAATTCTTGGTCACAGAAACATATTTTCTCATGACCCCATATGCATAATGAGTGGCTGCCTTTGTATCTTTATAAAATGTGGTACTGAAATTTGAGGATATCAAAAACTCTCAGGAATTTGCAACAGAAATTAAGACAGTGCTGTTGACATTTTACTTAGGATAATAACATTTACTTTATGTGCTGCATTTCAATGAATGTATATAATATGTAACAATTTCAATGACATGCTGACTTACAAGGCCACATTTCCTTATCTTTTGCAGTACTCTAGTGTAAATCAATTCCTAAATGTCACTGGATTGACTTCCATATGTGATTTGATACAGCTGATCATGTCTGGCAAAACATAATGATGGTCAACTTTTAACGGGTGTACAGTTATTGCATTTCTGCAGTATTCTTCCATGAGGGACTCGGGGAAGTATTTATTATAATGCAAGTTTCACACCATTGGGAAATTACTGTTTGACTTTATTAGTAGAAATATGGTATTCTAGGATAGATTTCAGCTAGTTTTTTTTTTTTATCCATACATTACAGAATGATCACCAACTGTTCTGAGTTATTTAATGATTTCTTTTCTTGACAACACTGACCAACAACCCTTTTATAAAGCAGACATGTTGTAACAGAGCACCATGTCTAGCATTAAGGCAGCATGTGTTATAATTTAAAGGCAGAGTAAACAATCAGAACAAGAAGACATTAGAATAGCATGGTACACTACTGGTGCTCGATGTGGGTAAGGTGGAGTAGTACCGTATTCAGTTATGAGCTTAGAATGAGAGATGCATCTGAGATTTTAGATATCAGACACTTTCTGAAACTTGCATGTAAAAACTAATTTAAAACTCTACAGTTAATTTACACTACAGCAAGAAAATCATTATTCATATGTTATACAAGTTTGTTTAAAAGAAAGCATTGCAAGTTACATAATCATTCTCGATGTTGCATTCTGGGTCAGATTCCAAAAGAGTTTATAGTTATGGTAATATCTGAATTATGAATACTACTGAAATGGTTAAAGTGTTCAAATGAATTATTGCACTTGGTGCTTGGAAATGAAGGTGTGAGTGCATTCCCTGCTTTGGTGCCATATGCATAATTCTAAAATAATTGAGTGGGAACACTCGTACCATTTTAGATGAAAACTGGCTTTATCCCAGAACTTATTGTAAGCACTAAATAAGCTACAAATTACTACAGCACTCAACTTTCCTCACTGTCTAGAGGAAAACAGTTTCTAGTACTTAACAAATAAGCACCTATCCAGGCATGTCTAAGGGTCAGTTCCTGGTGTTTTCTCCTGTCTACCTGATGAATCTGGGCATCTTGGGGCAATGCAGCAATTGCCTCATGTACACAGACAACCCCTCTCCTCCTACCACCCAATACTACAACCTGTGAGAGATGCACTTATATAGCCAAACTGGAAGCAAAGCTCTCTTCACCCAAGACTGGACTAGACAGTCAAGAGGAGAAGGTAAACACTTGACCACACCATACTCAGCACATAGTCCCTCAAAACCTACACCACCAAAACACACACATAGAAATGCAAAACATACACCTACATTCACGGAGGCTCTCAGTAAAAACCTGCCCAAGCAACAGGGATCTCCAAAACAGAAACACAAGCAACCTCCACCCCCCAACACAACCCAAATGACACATAGCCCACAAACTCAGTGTGCCACTCAACCATAGCCCATAAGGCATAACAGCGTACCCAACACTCTAGTCATAGGTGACTCTATAGTCAGGCACACTGATGTTCCACTCACCAGGCTAAACAAGGAGAAAGTTACTGTCAGCTGCCTGTTGGGTGCCAGGATCCGCCACATAACGCATGCACTCAGGTCACTCCACAACAAGTACAAATATGTCATTGTCCATGTTGGCGTGAATGACCTGAGACGTACCTCCTTGGACTATATGAAAAGGGACATGGAGAAGCTGTCTGATCTTGTAGCCCAGGAAGGTATGACCCTAGCCCTGAGTAGCATCTTGCAATCACCCAGAATGATACCACAGTACAAGGACAAAATGATTGACTTCAACAACTGTCTAAGCTTCTGGTGTCATTCTAAGGGGATCCAGTATCTGTCTGCCTGGAATGGCATGATCGACAAACCATGATGCTTTGCCAGAGATGGCCTGCACCTGTTGCCCCTGGGATTCCGGATACTGACTAAGGCTCTAGCCACCCCTATAGTGCCTTTTTTAGGCAAGGTTCAAATGAAAAATTCACCACCCTAACAGGTACAGGCAAGAAGAATCTGAGGGTATTGCTAGTCAATGCTAGAAGTCTAAACCTCAAAATGCACTCACTCGAGGCACTCCTTAAAATGGAGAACACTGACATCTGTGCAGTGACCAAGGCCTGGTTTAAGGCTCCAGAGAGTACCCCTGCATTACTATGCTATAATTCATACCATACCTTTTGGCCACCTAACCTGGACCGAAACACTAAAGGCGGAGGCATGTCCATATTCATTAAGGATATCCACACCTCCAGGCTAGTTGCTCAGCATAATGCATCCGAGATTATCCAAGTGCAACTAACTCTGGGCAAGACCGCAATCCAAATTGTAGCTTGCTACATACCCCCCACCATGCCCCAGGATTCCCACTCCTCATTTCTTAATACACTGGAAAATATTAGGGTACAACCTAACACCCTAATAATGGGCGATTTCAACTACCCTACCATTAACTGGAAAAACTACTCATGTACCAACTCTTATGCTCAACGTTTTCTGGAATTCATAAATTCCAGTGCCATGGATCAACTTATCCACACCCCCACCAGGGGCAGCAATATCCTAGACCTGGTTATTACCAACATGGGCAACCGGTGCTCCACACCAGAGGTATATTCCTTGTTGGTCAGATCCGACCACAAGCTAATCACCCTAGACATCCACAACCCTCCCCTACCCCCCATTAGGGAAACCACAGTAAAAAATTTCTCCAAAGCCAACTTCACGCTTCTTAAGACAGAAGTGGCAAACTTCACGATACCCATGCTGACGGTCAATAGAGGTATGACTGCTGAATCCTACACAAATGCACTTTATAAGCACTTACACAAGTGCATGGATCATGCAATCCCTAATAGAACCAAGATGCTCTCCTCCAAAAAAGGAAGCCAATCTGGTGGCCCCCTGCCATAAACAAACTCTACAACAGAAGAAAGAAACTGTTGCAAAAAAGAGTAAAATTCCATGATTGGAGAAACTCCCTGGTCAGCCTTAGTAAGAAGCTGAGATCCCTCATAAAATCCTCCAAAGCTAGTTATGAAAACAAAATCGCCACTGACTCTAAAGACAACCACAAAGCATGCTATAGCTATGTCAAGAATCTCAATGGCAACACTCAGATCTGCTCTGAGTTACAGCACAATGGCACTAAATATACAGAACCAACTGATATTGCCAACATCCTGGCAGATAGGTTCAGTGCTAACTTTACCCCCCTGTCATCCCCTAATGGACCCATCTCTATACCAGAAGAATGCAAAGTTCCTGTAATCACGTCTGCACAGGTAAAAAACACACTATCCAAAGCCAAGAACACAGCATCCATGGGACCTGATGACATCCCAGGCTGTGTTCTACATGAACTACAGAATGAACTGGCACCCCACCTAAGTACCATGTTCAATCATAGCCTCACCTCAGGCTATGTGCCCAGTGAATGGTGCCCAGTGACAGTTATCCCACTCCACAAAGGGGGAGCCACCACAGACCCCAGAAACTACCGCCCCATTAGCCTAATGAGCCTGGTCTGCAAGGCTATGGAATGTATCATCATGGAACTTATAAACAATGACATTGGTAATCTCCAAATTCAGGACCCCACCCAGTTTGGGTTTGTAAAAGGCAGATCATGTCTCCTAAACCTGATAGACTTCTTTGAAGCAGTCACCAAAGCCGTAGATGAGGGTAAGATGGTTCACATAGCCTATCTAGATCTCGCCAAGGCTTTTGACACCATCCCCCACTCTGGAATTATAGGTAAACTCACTAAACTAGGTATAAATCCCTATGCCACAAGATGGGTTGCCAACTGGCTCACTGACAGAACCCACACTGTGAAAGTAGCAGACTCAAAATCCAACTTCAGACCAGTGACAAGTGGAGTACCACAGGGTTCAATCCTGGGTCCTCTTCTGTTTGGTATCTACTTCTCTGAAGTACAGGCCAACACAGAAGGTCTTTGGTTAATGAAGTTCGCAGATGACTTCAAACTAGGAGCCATAATCAAAACTCTAAAAGATGTGGATATCCTACAAAAGGGCCTCGCTGAGACAGATGCCTGGTGTCAAAGCCATGGCCTCAAGCAAAATGCCAAAAAGTACATTGTCATCCACTTTGGTAAAAACTCAGTACCCATGAGCTACCACATAGGCGGTAGTCTACTTAACACTGAAAGTGTGATAAGAGACATTGGGACACAGGTGGACAGTAGTTTCTCCTTTGATAATCACATTGCCACAGTAGTCAGGAAATCTTTCTGCATGGCACACCTCATCACAAAAGGTTTCTCATCCAGGAAAAAAAGAGGTCATTGTTCCCCTCTACTCGTCACTCATTAGACCCATTATTGAGTACAATGCCCCTTTTGGTATTTACCTCACAAGGCATCTACAACAACTGGAAAGGCCACAGAAATACCTCACAAAGAGGATTACCAGCCTCAAACAGATGCCCTATGCAGACCGTCTCAAAAAACTGCAGCTTTACTCCGTTGCATATCGCCTAGACATGCTCCACTTAAAGAAATCCCAATCTCTATGAGCTACACAGTCTAGGGACCTAAACCTTGTCACCACAATAAACAGAACATGCTGGAGGGATAGATTCCTGTCCCAGAGACTTCCCATACTCTGGAACAAACTACCTATCTATATCAAACAAAGCTCCTCATTAGCTCTCTTCAAGAAAAATCTTGATGATTGGATGGGCAATAGGAAATTCACCCCTGGGATCACTTCTGTGGCTCTGCTCGACAGTGGCACAGGAAAATAATTTTCTTGGGTGGCAAAAGCCAGGGTACCTTTGTCTAGGCTTATATAGGCCCTAGGGCCAATAGCCTAGTACCTACCTATGAACTGGAACTAGTGGAAAACATCAGAAACTGCTTTTTGATCAAAAGATGATATTTTCCTGTTTGTTGACTGGTTTACCCAGATAAATGAACTGATGGCTTAAAATCTGGATGCTGTAGCAAACTACAGAGCTGAGCAACTAGGCAAAATGAAAGGCTCTGGACTAGTTGTCTCAGAATGAGGTATTGATAGATACTACCAAGAGAGAGAGCTGGCGCAGGCTATGTGAATATTTCCACTGTACTACATGACAGCACACAGCCTGTGATAGAATCCAAGACTTTACAAAATAAAGGTAGGCCCATCTCTGCACATAATAAAATGTTAGGCATTGGCCAGCCCTATGTCTTATCTATGACCAAGATGAAGCTGTCAGGGTACAGGGCAGAAATGATAAAGCATAAGCCTGCTTACTTTTCATAGACTATAGTTTGCGGAAGGCATATGTATGGGATAGTCTGCAAGTTTGAGATATGATGGAGGCTGGAACCAGGAAATGGTAGAGGCCTGATCATAAATCAGTCTTGTTCAAAGTAATGATCATACTTGACCCCCTCAAGAGCAAAAAGGATGAAAATTTTCTCCAAAGCAAACTATAGCCTCCTACGTGATATAGTTTCAAACCTCCTGCTACCACTGTCAACAATGACTCCTATACAGACATGTACACAAATGCCCTGTATAAACACCTATACAAATCTACAGGCTCAGCTGTACCTGAACAGATCAAAACAAGGTCCTCTCAAAAAACAAGCCACCCTGGTGGATATCAAGCTTAAATAGGTTATACAACAAGAGGAAGAAACTAATGTCTAAGAACAGGAAGGAACCAACTCAGCACAGGGAGGACACCCTCCACAGCTTGAACAAGCAAATTAGATATCTTGTAAAGTTCTTTAAAGCTAGTTACAAAGTTAAACGAGCATCCCTAGCTACAGATAATTGCAAGGCATTCTTTAGCTATGTCAGCAGTCTAAAAGGGGAGGCCCAGCTTTGAGCCAAGCTAGTACTGGACGGTACCACTCAATCACCGTGAGGAGACTGCCTACCTGATAGATAGATTTAGCCCAAACTTCATCCCCCTGTTCCCACCAGACTTACCCCAAACCATACCTGTCACCAGTCCTCTACCGAGTATCTCCAAAGAGCAGGTCATAACCATAATCTCCATGGCCAAAAACGCAGCCTCTGTAGGACTGGATAACATCCCAGACTGCTTACTAAATGGTCTAAAACAGGACCTAGTGGAACCACTTGGCAATCTCTTCAACCACAGTCTAAAGACTGGCTTTGTCCCAGTGGAATTACAAACAGCAACAGTTGTTCCCTTGCACAAAGGGTTACATCAACCAACCCTGGGAACTATAGACCCACAAGTCTAACTAGCCTTATCTGCAAGGCCATGGAGAGAATCATAGTGAAACTTATCAAAGACATAGGTGACCTTCAAACTCTTGATCCGACCCAATTTGGCTTCATTAAGGGTAGATCATGTTTGTTAAACCTGGTGGACTTCAAGAATGTCACCAAAGCCCTGGATGAAGGCAAAACAGTACATACAGCCTATCTTGACTTATGCAAGACTTTTGACACAATTCCCCACTCAAGCATGCATCATTGAGAAACTCACCCAACTGGGAATTAACCCATATGTCACTAGATGGGTAGCCAACTGACTCACCAACAGAATGCATACAGTCAAAGTTGGGCGATTCCACCTCAACCAGCAGACCAGTTACCCCTGGTGTACCACAAGGATCTGTGCTGGGCCCCCTACAGTTTGGAATCAATTTCTCAGAAATCAAGGCAAAAATAGATGGCCTGTGGCTAACCAGGTTCGCTGATGACTGCAAACTGGGTGCAGTCATTGAGTCCCCAATGATGTTGACATACTGCAAAAAGGGCTTAGACAGACAAATGATTGGTGCCAAAGCCATGGGCTTATACTAAACACAAAATAATGCATTATCATCCCTTTTGGCAAAGGGGAAGTCCCTGCAAATTACAATATTAACAGTACCCCCTTAGCTCAAACCCTGTGGTGATAGAAATGGGAACACAGGTTGATAACAATCTTAACTTTAATCACCATGTGTCCACAGTGGTAGGCAAGGCCTTCTACATTGCACATCTCATAAGTAAGGGCATCACATTCAGAATTAAGGATAATTCCCCTCTACTCATCCCTCATCAGATCACTGATAGAGTACACTTTTCCTTCTGTATGTACCTCACCAGAAACCTGCAGCAGCTGGAGAGACCTCACGTTTCTCACCAAGAAAATTCAGGACCCTTCAACACATGACCTACATGGAAAGACTAAAGGCCCTGTCACTGCACTTAGTCTGTATCTTATAGTCTGCTGAGAGACGACTTCTGTCTAGCTTATAGGCAGTCTAAAACCCTGCCATAATGGAAATGCTACACATTCATAAGTCAAATGGGATAAGATATACTCACTCTAAGGATCTCAACTTAGCCTGCAACATTGACAGAACATGCTGGAGAGACAGATACGTCTCCCAGACATTGCAACTCCTCTGCAACAAACTCCCAGTACACATAAAACAAAGCTCAATCACCCTATTTAAGCACAACTTAGACAACTGGATGAGAGACCATTAATTTATCTTGGGGGTGTCACCTGTGTCCCTGTTGGATAAGGGCAGTTGGTACTGATCACAGACTCGCTCTGCAAGTATAGACCATACAAGCTGGCCAATAAGTGAACAAGAGTATAACATGGCTAGGTTTATAAAGGCCCTAGACCCAATAGCCTAACAACATCCCATGAACCTGTGAAATAGACACATTTCCTCTAATGCTGATTAAAATTTATTAAATGCTTGTTAGTTTACCTTACTACATTGAGTACCACTGATTGCCTTCATTGTGTCCTCCCTGTATTTGCATGAGTTTTTGTTAAGTATATCAGTTTCTGTCAAAATGGCAGAAATGTGCAGTAAGTGAATAGGTAATAGCCCAAATTGCCAGTAGATTTGTATGTGTTGGGGGGGGGGGGTGAGTGAATATATATATATTGGTCCCATTTTGATGATCGGAGTCTTAGAACTTTGAATTTCATATGGTCGACACCATAAGATCAAAGATTTTGAACACCTAAAATAAAACAAAACAATAAAAAATCCTAGACATTTCCACAGGGGGTCAAGGATCCCTGCACCTCCATATCCCTCACTACTATATATACCAACTCCAAGATCGCACTACAGTGGGGAAAAGGTGAAATGTCCTGTTCCGCGTTGTATGGAGTTCTCCGTTTAGAACGTTCAAAGTCTTAAAACTTCAATCATATGGTGTTGGCCATATGAAAATCGAAGTTCTAAGACTTCAATCATGTAAATGGGACCTATATATATATATATATATATATATATATATATATATATATATTTTTTTTATATATATATATATATATATATATATATATATATATATATATATATATATATATATATATATATAGGTTCATACTAAGCACCTGCCCTTGTGAGCCATTTTAAGCCTTGCCAATTACCCCAGGTGAAAATCAAACCCTGTACCTTGTGCCTGTAAGGTAAACACCTTAACCGCCAACCTCCCACCCCATAGAGAGAGAGAGATAGAGAGGGGTGTAGGGGAGTGTTTGTGTGTGTGTGTGTGTGTGTGTGTGTGTGTGTGTGTGTGTGTGTGTGTGTGTGTGTGTGTGTGTGTGTGTGTGTGTATGTATGTATGTGTGTGTGTGTGTGTGTGTGTGTGTGTGTGTGTGTGTGTGTGTGTGTGTGTGTGTGTGTGTGTGTCCTGTAATAAACTTCCATTCTCTTTGGTAGTGATTTCTCAACCTTCAGCCTACTGAATACTAATGCTGGCTCCAGCTTTCTGTGTACCCTCAATGGGGTGAAGCCTAACTGTAGAATGATTTAATAAATGAATCACTGACTTAAGCAATGAGTGATGCACAGTATATTGGCGCTGTAAGGAAGAATCTAGCTTTAATCTTTTATTTGGTAGAGCAGGTGGTGCTGCTACTGATAACCATCTTTGTGGTTCAGGGAGTGAGGAAACTAGCACTTCATGAACTCCTTGCTATATTCCATATATATCAGTTCACATACAGTAAGTTTCTCTTCAGTGCATTTAATCTCTGTACAAGTACGAGTTGTTATAAGCTATCAAAATTAATCTGCAAATTCTTTGTTGGATGAAGATATGTCATTATTTACCACACGACTACCATTTAAATGTTCAACAGTCCTGTCCAGGTGAGTTTCTTCATCTTCCACCATTTTCCTCATATCAAAATTGAAAAAATAGAATACAGTATCTTTGGTACTTCCTATTCTCTGACCTTTCCTGTGCAGCAGTGTCCTAGGCATAGTTCAATCTTCTGTGCCATGTTAGAATTTGAAAACGGGAGGCCCCACAGTCTGTTTTCAGTACCAAGGACAGCATTCTACCTGACACATTTGCCTTTTCATAATTCAGTACAAGGGAAGAGTAGCGCACTTTCTCCTTTTCATTAAATTAACACTGATATTCTGCCCATCTTAATTGTCTAAGCATTACCTGTATCATTACCTCTATTTTGTTTATCAAGTTCCTGGAATGCCTCACAGTAACCTTTTTGAACTCTACCCGGTGTGTTTTATATCCTAGACCAATTTATTTTGTTTATGCATACAGCTGGTCTGGTATAAGATAATTTATTAGATGTAAAATACAGAACAGTAAAGCCTTGGATTCTATTTTAATGAAAATGAAAAAAATGCATTACTAAACACGGTGTTGCATACAGTGTGTTTAATGACTCTCTGTCTTTTGCTCTTTCATTTGAAACTGCAGTGAATCTGGCCAACACTGATACAAACAGCTGTATATGCGACAAAGCACTAGATGTACCTTTCAAGCATGTGTCCCTTGTCCCCTGTCCCCACTAATTATAATTAGCTCCAAGGTCACTTTATCTTTAAATAAAGATAATTTCTCTTACTACAGTAAGCATCCTCAATATGAAGAAATAAAATCACATCTTACCAATATCTCCTTTGTCACTGAGTGATTATTAATGGAAGCTAGAGATAATCGGTGTCACTCCTCTGCAGAGTTTACATCAGATTTAATTGTATCAGTCTATGCTTTTAATCAACACATGGATCTCATTTCAGTACCTTCCATTCACTTAACACTGCTAAGTTAAGAGTGGTGTGTGCTTTGACTGAGATTGGCATGTAGTGTAATAAGGTAATTTGCTCTTTTCCTTGCTGCAGTGTCCTCTTGGATTTCATATATTTAAAGTTGTGGGAGTATGGGAATGGAAGGAAAGGTCACCCTGGAAAATACCGTTTTGTGAGCCTTTTCTGTTTGATGAACTGGATGTCTAGCTTTTACCATGATGAATTTCAGAATGTCTGTAGATAGCTAAATCTGCATAGATGCCAGATTTGCTATTTTTAATCATTAAACATTTATCTTCCTTTTCCTGATTGTCTGCTTCCAGTTGCAAGCTCATGTACTAACTTTATAATACTTTGTCTACCCTGGGAACACCATTAGGTGTTTTCTGTCATTTGATATCTATTTTCTCCATCATCAATCCACAAAAGTCACCGTTTACAATTTGCCACCATCTCTTTCTCAAAGATGTCCTCCAACTCCATGTATACTTGATTGTTTTAGCCTCTTTGCAAGTGACAGTCTTCATCATATGGCTGCTGCTTGTTTTGCTCTTTCCACAGCAATAAAACCACCTGGTTTTTCCATCTTTTTTTGTGCCAAACCTGTACAAGATAACATTCAAATCTTAATCATGTCAGCTGTTCCAATATAGTCTTAGGTTTCTTGAGTCTAACTCTCCATTAAATTACTTTACCCATCTTTGGTAAATTCACTGTAGAAAAATATAAAGTCCATCATTTTTAATATAAATAAGCTTAACTTGAATACTATGATATAATAATATATATATTTTTTTTTTGCAAGGACAAACTCCACTTAATACCTGATGTGGAAGGCTTTGCCCCTGCATATTTTTATTAATGGATACCAACACCATGATCACACAACCATGGTGAAAGTGAAACACCCTATTTGCACAATACAAGTCAACGGAGTTTAAGAAAAAAAACATGACCAAAGAAAATGGAGGAAAACATTATCTCACCTTGCTGTTTGCTTTTCTACAAGTGTTCTGCTTCTTTCCTTCTCAGTGTTTATCAGATGTTCTATTGTTAATAAGACCCTTGTATACGAGCTCAAATCACTCTCTCATCGACAATTCTGCTTCCGCAGAATCACCTAACTCTTCATTCTTAATTCCACCCTATATTGTCTTCTCATTATGATTGTTTAACGGCATGTTTTTTTCACCAGAAATGGGAAAAAGCACGTTTCTACCCACTCCCTATTTTACTGCTCCAGACGTCCTGTTCTCGGCTTCAGTAATTAAGAACACAACACTGGGTGTTCACAACCGTTATCAACTTATGTCTCATCAAGCAACTTGATACTTTTTTTTGCTGGTGATTGCAAAGTGCAGAGTTCGAGCACCCATTTTCAACACCATGCCTTCCCTTTTGTCATTTTCTGTTTTTACAGTACATTATTTTCATAAGCCTTCACTATTTACTTCTCATTCTGTTTCACTGAAGTTTATTTTTCATAACTTAATGCCAGAATACTGCGATTCTAAACAAATGCAAATGTCATCCTTTTATATACCCTAAAGTCAATCAGCACTGCATTGGCATTACTCTGTGAATTTATTAGTGTCTATGCTATGTCTATCAGATTTCGCATGCCATCCCTCCCAGTATTAAGGCTAGCATCTCAGTCACTTGTTTCTCCTTTTGATCAATTAATTATACAGTGTAACTTATTCTTCCCTGTAATATTTCCTTTTCAGATGAATGAAACTCATTACAAGCCCAATGAGAAAAAACAAACAAGCAAGCAAGCAAACAAAAATAAACAAACTGTGGTTTGAAAACAAATTGAATGGTGAAACCCCCTATAACACCATTAAAACACTGTTTTGGGGTGTCCTCCCCCCCCCACCTATCAACCATCAAGTTTCTCCCTATTAGACTTGAACCCATTCATTCCCTAGAGATGGTCAATCCCCACTTCAGCTATGGACAGAGTCATCTAGAGGAATCATTCAGGCACACACTGGGGAATTTATGCTCTTGGCAGCATCATTTCAAGCTGATTGTCCATGATTCCCAATACATATCTGTCAACAGATTGTGAATGTGTGCAATATGATCCAAATCCCTAGACTGGACATGACCATCCTCCCCTGCCAGTGCTGTCAGATGACCAAGCCACTAATGGAACTCAGGTTACCTGGGCTATAGTCAGTTTATGCTGCCATCAATTGCTCATCCAAGCATATCTGCAAGGGCTTTGCCCCTTCACTTCCCTTTGATATAGTATTATGGCAGGTGCAGCCCTCATATTACCTGCATAGACAAATTCTCTGTAACCCAGGACAGCGGCAATACTATGAAGTATCAAAACCTTTTTTTTGCATCCCCTGCTTCATTCTTTCTGGCTTACTGCAGTGCCGTTGTCCATCTCTGGGTGTACCAGTCTCTTCTTCAGCCTCGGAGTATCTCCATTGTAAGGCTAGGGCCAGTGTGAAACCTATGAGTACCTTGGGAGGGGGGGGAGGGGTTGGGGCAATGTCTGCTTCACTAGGATTTTTTTTTTGTCATTTACAACTTGCTGCTTACCACCCCCAACCCTGTATTCATCTGCCTTATGTTCAAGGACTACTCTTCCCTATAGGCTATGCTTCCTTATAGGGAATGCCCTCCCCAATAAGTACCACCATCAACAGAGCTACTAAATCGAGCCGGTCCTGGGCCATAGTCAGGGCATTAATCCTCGATACTACAGCACTGTCCTGAAATATCATAACCTTGGTCTTGGTATATACATTCCTATTAATGCTTTCAGTCTCACTGTACTGTGGAATCCAGTCATGGTCCTTTCAAGTTCAACAAGCACCTTCACCCCCATTAAGTGTGCTGTAACCTTACTTTCTATCTCATTTACTTTGTATCATTTAGGAAGCCGCCATTTCCTCTCTCTCTCTCTCATTCACCTTGTCTTCATATATTGTCTGAATCTGAATGACAGCATAAGGCAGCCATCAAGATATCTTCTCACATGTAAATGTCTTAATAGTGGCACTGAATGACATTGATTCATAACTGTGATTAAGATTCACTAAAATAAAGTCTGTGTGTGTGTTGCCTGCCTTCCAGTACAATAGGCTTGAATGAGACAAACTGGTCCTCACAGCTAGTGCTGCAGATCTCAGGAAGCACACAGTGTGACTTGCAGGTAACTATTTAAAATCTCGGGATCATCATTGCCAAGTCACAAAATATGGAGAATGAATGGCCAAAAATCCAAACTTACATATAGCAAGTCTGGCACACTTCTCGAAATATTCCCTTTTCTCTAAGGTATGGCAGTCTCAGCGTTCATATATGTAAGTTATGGGAGGGTGAGGTCAGCTTGCTCCCCTGCAAAAAAAAAAACAACAAATTTAATGCAGAAGAGCAACATTCAATATTCACTTTCTCCTGTATTTTGGCCTTTTCTCTGTATCTCAGGACTTGGCAATGCATCTCAGGAGGTCAGTGGGGAGCAGTGACTAGCAGTGAAAGTGATAACAATATAAATATGGAGTGTAAGCAGACTTGTCAGTTTACAACCACATGCTGTGGCTTATCTAATTTCTCAGCTCACTGACCCTATGCAGACGGTCAGTCTCCTGTTTCATTTTATACCTATTCCCATTAGAAAGGCTGGATTACACTCTTACTTTTTGTGTTTTCTCATCTTGCTCATTTGTCAGATGGTCTTGCTTTTCCCTACCCTGACGTATTGTAGACTGATTATGTCTTTTAAAATGTATTTATTTGTTAACTTTCAAAAGTGACCTGGCAATTCTTGGACCCTATCAGCTATGACTCTGGCAAGGGCAGATGCTAAATGTAGGCAATAACACATGCTGGAGCATGAGTTACATAGATATTACCTCACACCCAAGGAATAAGGAGACACTCCGTTAATGGATACCTCCCATTTTTTTTGCCTGATTTGATCATATTAGTATTTCTAATTTACTCCATAAAATGTTTATAAACCATTTGCTTACCAGCTATATTTCACTAACTTATTTTGTACTGCAGTGACATGTGTTGTGCCCCTGGGTCTAGGCCATGTCTGAAAAGCATTTGATAAACTTAATTACAAACAGCAAATAAATCACTCAATTACTACATGAATGAATGAATGAACACATAAATAAATAAAAATAACATAGCTCCTGCTGAAAAGCAATGAAAGAAAAATGTTCATTTATGCACACAGTAAACACATTTCATGTAAGATATAAAGAATGATGGGTACAACTTCTAAATATGTTATATCTGAAATGGAAAACAGAATGTGTGCATATTATTTTGTTAGTGTACATAATACTAGTATTTATAAATTACATTTTATTCAGCAGAATACACTTTCTTTAATGCTGACTTCAGTAACAGGACTGGAATGCAACAATGACAATAACATTATTTCTAATAAAATGGGCTCAATTGATTATCTGTCAGTAAGAGAAAGGAAGTCAGAATTTCTTCATTCCAGTACTATTACTGTGATGTAAACAAGACAGAACACAAGGTCTTCTGTTCAGAGCTGTTCCCTTATTACAGATAATTGGTACATTATAACTACAAGGTTGTCATGACAACCAAATGCTATTTCCTCACTAAGCCAAAGTGATTTTTTTTTTCTGCCAGGTGTCACAGGAAGCTAATGTTCAGCCAACACACCCTGTGCACTGAATGAAGGCATCTTCAATGAGAAATCTGATTCAGATGCTGCAAGAAGAGCTTCTGATAATGATAAAGATTTGAACAGCAGCAGTATATCTGGGAAGCATCATCTGCAGGCTACAAAGTACTAATCAGGTAAGAAAACAATCACAAGAGTGGATTGGTGCATTCCTGTACTACTAATGCAGTCTTTAACTCGTACTGCATTTCAACAATATAAATATAAAGCATACACAACAGCACTTTTTGTATGACAGACATGCAACAATTTAAACAATCACAAGAGTGGATTGATGCATTCCTGTACTACTAATGCAGTCTTTAACTCATACTGCATTTCAACAATATAAATATAAAGCATACACAACAGCACTTTTTGTATGACAGACATGCAACAATTTAAACAATCACAAGAGTGGATTGATGCATTCCTGTACTACTAATGCAGTCTTTAACTCGTACTGCATTTCAACAATATAAATATAAAGCATACACAACAGCACTTTTTGTATGACAGACATGCAACAATTTTGACTATTTTCATTCTAGGTGTACTCAAGTAATTCTAGGTTTACTCAATTCCGTAACTGTTGGCACACATTAATAGTGTTGGATGCCAAACTACCATGTTTCAGTCTGAGCTAGAAATGTATTTCTCCTCTAGTAGTTGGAAACAAATTAGATTCCTAGTTATTATTCCTGCAGTCTAGTCCCAACAATCAGCTTTTTTCCTCAAATAACTTAATTGTTGTGTTTAAGAAAATCAACCAAGCTGAATACTTGGCCCATATTCAGCATATAATTAGATGTGCAACCTTCAGTGACTGCAGCTAAAAGTAGAAAACCATGCATTAAAATAATTGTATGTTAAAACACCAGCCATCATTTTTGGTCATACTAGAGTATTCAGTCCTACTGTTACTTCCATTCATTGGCCTACAGCAGTTAATAATAAATCTGAGGAAAT
>NC_056748.1:628905153-628907641 GCF_019279795.1 Protopterus annectens | reverse complement strand
TTTTAGTCCAATTTAACTATCCGGTCAGTGCCAGTAGTGCACTCTGGAACCTCTGTTCTGTTCCTTCTGTGACGATGTTTATGACCTCCTCGCCTAAAGGGATGTTAGTCCTCTTGGGAACAGGTGAAGTCTGCTGCTCTATGTCCCCCACATCCGTATCCGTATCTGTATTAGAATAACTGGAGGATTGATCTCTCTCATCCGAAGCCCTGGCCCCTTTAAGAATAGAAATACAAGTATTGAACAAAGGTTTGGGGTTTGTGCCTTCTTTTTTTGTGTCTCATTTTGATATTATTAAGGACTTAAAGCAATTTACAAGGAGTTTAAATCTGAAATATTTTTTTGCACATCAAGGGCAGGCTCAAGATAAACATGACAGTCAGTTTTTTCATTTTAAGAAATCTGATTTTCAGCCTCCCTATAATAGTGTAGTTAAGACCTTTGAAAATTTAGTTATGCATGACATACAGCTTAATCAGTCACAGATTTTTGTTAATTTTACACACAATTTATCTAAGACTGAACATGCTGCTTTACATTCCTTAATCAGTAATGATGACATAGTTATAGTGGGTGCTGACAAAGGGGGTGCTATAGTTATATGGGATAAGGAAGAGTACATCAGTGAAGCGTTGAGACAGCTTAATGATAACATCTCCTATATTAGACTACCTTTTGACCCTACCTTAGATTTTAAAAATACCATTGATAGATATCTCAATAGGGCTTTAAAAAGGGGGACTATTGACGATAGGCTATACAAACAACTGACAGTGGATATACCCAGACATCAATATTTTTATTTAGTCCCAAAAATCCATAAGACATTAATTAAACCACCAGGGAGGCCAATAGTGGCAGGACGTGGATCTTTAACTGAGCCACTTTCTGAATATCTGGAATTTAAATTAAAACCCCTATTACCAATGGTTAGGGCAAGAATTAAGGACAGTACAGAGTTCTTGATACTGATGGATGATTTACAAGTTCCACAAGGAGCCCAGTTAGGAACACTTGATGTACAGTCGCTGTATACCAGCATTCCCCATCAGGGAGGGATTAGAGCCATACAATATTGGATGCAAAGGGCCGAAGTATACAATAAGGAAGAAATGGATTTCATACTTAATGTCCTCATATTGGTTTTGGAGCATAATGTTTTTCAATTTCAAACAGATTGGTATCTGCAGAGTAAAGGTACAGCTATGGGGGCTACTTTTGCCCCCATATATGCTGACCTCTTTATGGGTTTTTTTGAAGTCGAACATATATATAAAACCACTTTTCCATTCAATACACAATTGTTAATGTGGCGCAGATACCTAGATGATTGTTGGGCAATATGGAATGGCACTAGTTCAGAATGGGACCAGTTTGTAAGATATCTTAATCAAAATGAGTTTGGTATCCAATTCACAGGTAAATTGGATATGTTCACAGTGGACTTTCTAGACATTAATGTTACGAAGGTATTGGATGGTACTATTGTGACCACGCTATATAGAAAACCTTTTTCTAAGAACTCATTTTTACATGCAAACAGTTGTCATCCTTCCCATGTCATCAAAAATATTCCAGCCTCACAATTTCAAAGAATTAAACGTATTTGCTCTAGCCCTGGGGATTTTGAGAGACAAGCTACAGGCCTTAAACAAAGATTCCGGGACAGGGGTTATCAGGCCCATGCAGTTGATAAAGCCTATTTTAAAGGTAAACAACAAGACAGGACTATGCTCCTAGGTAAGACCAAAGATCCTAAGAGGGAATCTCAGAATATTAGATTTATTACTACTTATGCTTCTAATACATTTAAAATTAGAGAAATTATATCTAAATATTGGCCTGTTCTCAACAAAGATCCTTTCTTTTCTAATGTAGTTACAGAAAATTGTCAATTTGGTTACCGACGGGGTAAGACATTGGGCCAACATTTTTCTGGTTTTAAGAAACCAGTCCATGCCAGTACATCTAGTAGCATTGGAAGGCCTGGTAGTACTTTTTGTGGTAACTGTAAGTTTTGTAAGGTGGTTTCTAGGACGGATTCCTTTACATCAGTTAATACAAGTAAAGTCTATGAGATCAGACAACATATTAAATGTACTAGTTCATGGGTGAGCTATATGGCCGTCTGCCAATGCGGGGCTTTTTATATAGGACAGACCTCTTGTAGTTTAAAACAAAGGATAGCCCTGCATATAAGTGACATAAAATGCAGGCGCACCCGAAGTGCCCTCTTTAAACATACTTTGGTTCATTTAGGGTCCCATTTTGTATTTGTTGGGATAGATATGCTTACTAGTGACATAGTTCATGAACCCTTAAGACACCAACTTCTAACGGAAAAAGAACATAGATGGATAGTTAACCTGGGAGCATTTTTTAAACCTGGGTTAAATGACCATTGGTGAATAATGGGTCATAGGGTCTAGTATTTACCTTAGGTGATTTGTATACTAGACTTTTTTGATCATTTGTAAGTATGGTGTCT